>NC_065536.1:65525668-65827510 GCF_932294415.1 Quercus robur | reverse complement strand
TTTTTTTTTTTTTTTTTGAAAAACAACACTGTAAATTTATTCAAACATAAACCGAATCGACTTGAATTACAGAAAAAAGATGGGGAGGAACATCCTCCATCCACACCGAATACTCACTAACATGTCTTGCATGTCTAGCAATGTTATGGGTTGCACTATTCTTTTGTCTCAATACATGATTGAATTCAATATACATAAAATCCCTAGCAAGCTCTTTTGCTTCATCAACCAAGTGTCCATATTCTGTCAAAGACAAGTTCTCACTTGCTAGAGCATCTATAGTAATCTTGGAATCTCCTTCTAGCACAATAGAGGGCAAACCAAGATCATTTGCAAAACGGAGAGCTTTAGTTGCAGCTATGATCTCCACTGCTATCACCGGAAAAGGCAGTGGGAACGTTTCAGCCATAGACACAACCACTTGCCCATTCATGTCTATGAATCCACATTCATCAACTATATCCCTAAACAGCTGCATCTGAGCATGACCCCGACTACTACTACCATTAACCATTTGTATAACTTATTCCTTAAAATCCATAGCGAAAAGGTTCATTTATCTTAACTAAATTTCCCTCAACCATCCAAAAACATTATTTAGTCTTTTGGATACAAATTAAATTATTGTATTCGGCTGGTTCATTTATCTTAACTATATTTCTCTTAACTGTCCAAAAACATTATTTAGTCTTTTGGATATAGATTAAATTATTGTATTCAGCTTTTAACAAGATCTTTCTAAAATCACCATTAATAGTGACATTCATTTTCTCATTGAATGGACCCAAAAAAAAAAAAAAAAAAAAAAAAACCATTTAATTTGATAAAATAAATTTTAGCATTTCTAAGAATTTTCTCATACATCGCACGGGTTAGCGACTAGTATGTGTATATATATATATGATGAAATGTGACATATAAGGATGAGGCAAAAATCAGAAACCTTACTGGTGTGTTTACAGAGAAGAAGAAATCCCAGAACTGGTTCCAGAGACTGTTCAACAGGCAAATGAGTCAAGATTACGATTCAAGCAGCATAATAGAGCATGTAACCGCAGTGGCAGCTGCTACATTTGCCATCGCCACACTTGAAGAACCAGACATCCCAGATCAGAAAAAGACGAGTGAACGCCCTGAAACCTCTTTTATCAGAAGCAAGAGCAATAAGGAGGATACAACACGTTCAGCGCTAGAACCTGGTAGAGCATCCAAGCGATTCTCAGGTAAAGATGCAAAGCATGAGAATTGCCAGTTATCTATGAGTTCCTGATCATGCTATTTCAAACAAAAGTTTATGAGATGGTTTTTATTAGGTGAAACTTCAATGAGACTTCCTGAAGGCAAAGATACCAAGGTGCCAGAAACTGCTGCAGCAATTGGAAAGACACCCCAAAAACAGAAATCCATTGGGCCTGCCCCTTCAATGAAAAAGACTCCAACTTTTGCTGAGAACTTGAAAAAAACTGACAGCATACAACCTGAAACTGCAGCACCAAAACCTGATCTGCCTGCCACCATTAATCTAGAAATGCCATCAACTGAAACTCAAAGGCAGAGTTCAATGAGAGCTGAAATCCCACTAACTGAAACTCGAAGGCAGAGTTCAATGAGAGCTGAAATCCCACCAACTGACTCCAAAGGGCAGAGTCCAATGAGATTTAGAGCAGAAGAAACAGAAGCAGAAGCTTGGGAGAAAGCTGAGTTGGCTAAGATCAAAGAACGGTACTTATTCACTTTGAGAGTGGTCTACTGAACTATAAAATTTAAAGCCAAAGTGAATATGAAACAAATCATCCTGAGTTATCAAGATTGTATGGTAGACATTACACCCAAGCAAAAATAAATAAATAAAACTATAAAAAATAAAATTATGTGCTGAAATTTTTGCTGCAATGCCTACATTAGAAGCAATTAAAAATATGAACACTAACAGAAAGAATTTCAGGTACGAGAAGATAAATTCCACAATATTTTCCTGGGAGGAAAAGAAGAAAGCAAAAGCCAGACGCCGACTAGATAAGACAGAGGTTTTTCTTCATTATCTTTTCATTAGTTAATTAAAAATGAATAGATAGGGTCTGATAATCTCTTCTTGGATGCAGAGTGAAGTGGAACGAAGAAGAGTAAAAGCTTTAGAAAAATTTCGCACTGAGATGGAATATATTAACCAGGTTGCAGGAGCAGCAAAAGTGCAGGCAGAAGAAAGGCGAAAGGATGAAGAGTTAAAGGCAAAAGAAAAGGCAAACATAATTAGAACTACAGGGAAAGTTCCTAAGACATGTCTCTGCTTATGAATTTGACCAGTTTACCTGGTTTTTCAGGGACAAAGGCAATCTTTGAAGTTCTACAAATGTAATTATTTATTTCAAAATTTCTTAACTAGCTCAAAGTGGCAATTGTAATACACTGGAAACTTCTTTATAAGATTTTTCGTTCCATATCAAAGAGTCACCTGTAGGAGTTCAGGTAATATACTGCATCTATTAATTACACAGATTCTAATTTACTAATCCATGATTACAACATTATGTCATTCATGGACAACGGAAAATCTCTATTAAAAAGGATTTTTTTTTTCTTATTTAGTACCAAATTCATGCAACCATGATTATTAGTCAAGCTTTTAACAAAATTAAAGGATATCTGTACAAAAGAGAGGTCATATAGAGATAGAAAATCTTATAAAAAGCTTCCCTATATAAAGCATCATATGCACTCTCCCAAAATACTTGTATGTATTTTAAAAAGAATATAAAAATATGAATCCATATAAATCAATAGCTGCCCAGTGCTATCGTAGGCAATGATTAACAACTACTCCTGGCCTAGTGTATGGCAAAAGAAGAACATTACTCTCATATGTGAGATGCTTCAGCACCCACACCAATAATTAATTCCATTTTCAGGACAAGATCAAAGCAAAGTGGAGAAAAATGCTCACCCAAAGATTCTTGTGTAGTTTAGTTGTATACAAACAACAATAGGAGAATATCAATATGCTACACTTCAAAAGACCTTTTCCTTTTCTTTCTCTATTTTTTCAAATGTTGTTCTTGGAACAGAGTCTGATTTTAACAGAAACTTGGTCCATTAGTCTAGCAGATTAAAGATTGAAAAACAGTCATTTAAGCTTGCATTAAACCAAGACTACTCAAAGAAGTAACAAAAATTTCAGAAATCACCAGATTCACCACCAGAAGCACACTTGGGAAATATATTTTTATGCACATTCAAGTTCATAACAATTGGTTCTCCACTTCTATTGAACAGTGGTATTTAATCACTGACAACTGAAACTCAAAACTTACAAATTCAATACAAAACCATGCCTCTTAGAAGCTTTCCACAGCATCACAAAACCATAGGACAATCTGAATAGCCTCACAACATTGAACTGTCAAATTGTCGGAAAGTGGAGTAGTAGACTGACCAGTTTCAGATGCAAAGCAGTGGGGTGATTTTAGAAAAGAAAAGTTGCAAGTACAAGTTTTTCGGGGTTTACTGAGGCAAGTAACCAACCACATCTCATGTGTTTATTTCTCTTACCAGCCTCTCCAAAGTAGGGTATGCAAAATACAATACCAAGAAAGATGGGATAGCAAACACGACTGTGAGTATCAAGTAGATGGCCAAAATGACTGCACAGCCAAGTACTACAGAAAAGGCAATCAGAAGAAATATGATGACCAAAGGGAACTTGGATGTAAAGTGAATGAAAAAATCCAGAGATTTATGAAGTGAAAATTGGCGTCTCTCCACATTACTACTACCATTATCATTGCCAGACCCCAGATGTCCAGGGCAATGAGGAGGGGCCCTTCTAGGGTTACCATTGGTAGCTTGATTTCCAATAGCAGAATTGCATCTTGGAGACCATATTGATTGATTTTCCGCACTGGAAAAAGCAGACTTTGACCGATCACCATTCAAGCTCTCAACCATCCATAGAAGAAAGAAGTTCTTGCGAGGGAACTTTAAATTTCCATTGCAAACTAGCCGTAATGACATCAAGTGGCACCATGGACAGGAAACGAAGTATGGAATCTTAATTTGTTGAGTAGGGAATTTCAAGACAGCCAATTGAAGCCCTAGGACACAATTCTTGCAGAGAGTGTGACCACACCATAAGACATAGGGCACATTCTCAACGATGTTGAAAGATTCCCAGCATATTGGGCATTCCAGTCCTTCGTCTCGGCTAGCATTCGAACACACCTCATCATCTGAGCAGTCTTGAGAAGCTCGACTTGACTCTACCAATTTTTTCCCTGATTTTTTCTTCAGTCCAATACTTGCAATGGCATTTGAGGCAAATTTCCACATCATGACAGAAAAAAAGGTCTGATTAGATAAGAGCATTAATTGCTACAATTGCAGAGTTGGACATTCTCCTGTGAAAGAACCACTATGCCATGAAACTTAGCCTCAAAGATTTCTCCTCCAGGTTAATTATAAACAGCTCATGTTGCTCACATCAAACCTGTAAATATAGTCCATATTTACAAAGTCAATATCCTTCTATGTAATGTGATAGTAAACAAAGTCTAAAACCAAGGACACATTGAGATACAAATAAAACTTTTGGTTGCAAAAAAGCGAGATAAACTATATTGTCATTTGTTCCAAAGTGAATTGAATCATAAATTACATACTCCTACAAGTGCAGGATTCAATTTATTTAAGGGGGATTTATAGCAAGTGTGGCATATAATGGGAACGACACAAGAGTCTGCCCAAAAACAGTGATGTGAATGACAAGTAGGAAAAATCCTTGACTCTAATTTTTGAAATATTCTTTTATTTCTTTTATATGCAAATTTTCACAACCCCTTTCACATAGCATATGCAAGAAAAATTAAAATACCCCATCATAAAAACCGGATTACCCTTAATAGAATTACAACTTATTGTTCATCAAACCGCTAAACTGTTCGTCACAAGTTTACAGAAAAACAATCCTAATGCAATAACTGGCCAAAGAAACATAGACAAACATATATTTATGCATTGCACAAACCAAAATGTCAAACTATTATTTTCCTCAACAAAAAAGAAAAATATCAAACTACTACACATTTTGACCATTTTTTTTTTTCCAACCCCTGCTACACAAACAAAACAACTTATACAAAAACTCTCTTAAGGAATTACACGCCGCATAATAACACATGCCTTCAGGCTTCCACATCAATCCATATAAAAGCTTTGAATTTTTTTTTTTCTTTTTTTTTTCCTATAAGTAAAGAATTTCCCTTTCATTATAGCACGCATTGCACACACGCGCATGCACACATATATATATTATATACACACACACACACTAACATCAACTAACATGAGAAATGATGAACACAAAATTTTCTCTTTCTACTAATTGTATTGGTAATCACACAATGACGCATCCAGTAAGTGTATATGAACACAAATTTCAATCTTTAATTGGTAATTACAATTCACCTTATATATCAAACCCAAATTCTCTCTTATTTTCTTGATTTCATGATCACACTCACATACTTATAATTCAGGAATCAGAAATTAGAATCGTGAAAAAGAGAATTTAACGATTTTAAGGGAAAGGGGGGGAAAGTGATGAAATTTTTATGGAAATTGGGAAAACAGAATCGTTTGTTTTTGTTACCTTTGTTCTCGGTTTGTGTGGGAATTTGGAGTGGGATTTGGAAAAACGAAGGATCGGCTCTTTCCATCTCTCTCGTTCTCGTTCTGGTTCTGGTGTTCTCTCTGGATTTCCAAAACCGTACCGATAAACGGTGGTGAGCGTGTGCACAATATTGCAGAAACGGTGTCGTGCCGATTTTAGTTTCTCTGCCAGTTGGGAATTCCTGTTTTTACAGAGAAATTCAAGGTTTTCAGTCAAAATGAATTGTATTAGTATTACTAATAAAATTACGGTTTTGCCAAGATACCCCCAACCAAGATTCAAAGGAGGATTTTTTTTTTTTTTCCCCTGTTAACGGTTACTAATTACAACAATCCTTTCAAATAGGACGGACAGGTCCACGTTTGTGGGGTCAATCCCATATTATTGGAGATATTATTAGGTTCATCGGAAGGAATACTAGGATAGTCTTTCTAACTAGTGAAGTCATGCCATTTATGTAAATGTGTGACTGGGCTTTTTAATCAACACAAAGAATAAAAAAAAAATTAACAAGTAATGTCATCAGAAGGATTTTTTTTTTTTTTTTTTTTTTTGGTTAATGGTTACTAATTACAACACTCCTTTCGCATAGGACGAACAAGTCCACATTTGTGGAGTCTACTCCATATTAAAGGAGAAATTATTAGATTCACCAATAAGATTGCTAACATGGTCTTCTTAATCAATGAGACAATGTCATCTATGTAAATGTGTGAGTGACCATGACAACATTTTAATGGTTGGGAGGATAGGAAAGACCACGTCAGTAATCCTTTCAATGGACCTAATAATTTCTTATATTACAGCGGAATTTTGTGTGCAATTATCATAGGATAAAGTATGGTTAATATCCTTAAGGTTTTGACTACTGCTAAGCAGGTTCAAGACATTTTTAAATTGTCTAACTTGGACCCTAAACCTAGCTTGGTCTCTAAATTGTTATTCATTGGCCAGTTTTGAAAAGTTTTAAACTAATGGGCATTACTCCAAACCTCAAGAGTGTGAAAGTCTTTAGATATAAAAATTTGGTAAAAAAAAAAATAATAAATATGCTAATGTGAAATTATTAGTGGTAGATTAAATAGTGACGTCAACTGTAGGACCAAATAAAAATGAGTAAAAACTTGTGAATTCAACTCTTATAGAATTTTTTGCTTATGTAGCATTATTCTATGAAAAAATACCAACTCAGAATGAGAATTTTTTGAGACCTTAGTCATGTAGCCATATAGGTGGTCCTTAGAGATTGTAAATAAGGTGGCTCATGCATTGGAGATGGTATTATGTGTAACGTTTACATGCAATATCACAGGTGGTCCACCTGAGGTGGATCACGCATTTATGGGATCCATCCACTAGCAGAAGGATGGGGTCATAGGGCCTTGACTTTTAAAAATTCCCTCACCTCCTTGTACAATACAACAATAATTAACAAAATGTGTTTTATAGAAAAACTTATGGGAGCTTTCAAATTTCTCATACTAAAATCAACATATTCAAAGATATAAAATATTTCTCATAGTTGTTTTGTTGATATGATGTATTATAATTGATGCATGATAAAAGTGGCATCAGTAAAGAGACAGTTTTTTTTTTTTTTTTTTTTTTTGTGTTTGTGTCGGATATATACATCATTTTTCTTATACACATAATATGGTTGTTTGGAAATACAATCTTGTTAGCAACATTGCAAAATTTATTCAGTTTTTCACATCTTACTCATAACATTTGAGATAATTCTTGATTGGGTCTATTACAATACAAAAACATATAAATGGTGTGCAAAAGCTGGTGATCAAGAATAAATATTTCAACACAACGTACCAATTAAATAATAACAAATATACCAAGTAGCACATGTTAAAAATATAATAAATGCTCAATTATGAATAGTAATGTACATTTTTCAATGAAGAAAAAATACTTGTTAATAATTAATTGGCTTATATGCATAAATTCATTAGGATTATGTGTACCATTTATGGATTTATTAGTATAATTTGATTTAAAATTTTAAATATATATAATATTATTTAATAAAGAACTTAAAAAAACCTTATGTAATACCAACATTCTTTAGAAAAATTATAAAAAAAAAATGCTCGCAAATAATTTTTCATAATATCATAAGATCTTAGATATGTGGATGGGGTCATGCCAAAAAAAAAAAAAAAAAAAAAATCTAACAACACAAATTATTATACAATTTTTTTTACCACAAATTTGAGTGGCGAAGAAAAAATGTAGATCCATAGCAAATTACTCCTAACATATCACGTCATAATTGTAACAAAAAAAAAATTGTAGTATAATTTGTAGTCCAAGAATTGCTCCCGAAACAAATATTATTGATTCATAAATGATCACGGACAAAGTGGGTCAGTTGGAAACGTGTAATCCACGGGGATCAAACGAGTGAAGCTGCGAAGGAACACGCTCACCACATTCACATTGTTGAAAGGAAAAAGCTACCCCGAGTTGCAACCTACCTTTATATCCACCAACAGAAAAGGTCAAGTCTTCATTATCTTCTTTATCTCCAAGTCCAACCACAACAGCCAAAACCTCTCCAATTCATTCAGATTCTCTCAACACAAGCAATGGACTTTCTTTCAGATCTTCAAAAGAAAGCCAACAGTTCTTCTGGCACTCACCACCCTGAAAAGCATGAGCAACACCAAAGCCAAAACCAGCACCAACACCAACACCACCAGCCATCAAACTCTGAGCTCATGGCCAGTGCCAAGTATTTAGCTGAGGCAGCCCAATCCACTTTTAGCCATGAAAGTGACAAGCTTGACAAGGCCAGGGTAGCTGCAGCAGCTGGTGATGTTTTGGCAGCTGCCTCTAGCTATGGAAAGTTGGAAGAAAAGAGCTTTGGCAAGTATGTGGAACAGGCTGAGACTTATCTCCACCAATATGGCCACTCCTCCTCCCAATCCCATTCCACCACCACCACCACCACTTCTAGCCACTCCTCCCATTCCACCACCACACACTCAAAACCACACTCTGCCGGTGGTGGTCATGAAAGTGAAGGCCATTCTGAAAGTGGGTATGGGGATTACTTCAAGATGGCTCAAGGTTTCTTGAAGAAATAAGCATTTGAATTCACGTTTCCCCATCTGCTTATGCTTTGTAATTTCTTCAATTTGGTGTATCTTTAATTTCATAACCCCCTTGTTTCTGTGTTTTGTTGTATCTTGTGTTGAATGTTCTATAATCTGTTTGTTCTGTATTTGTGCTTTCTGGGTTTAATTTAGCTTTTAGATTGTATAAAATGGCTGAAGCAGATTTAGATCAACTCTGTCAATAAATTATTAATTAAGAATAAAATTTGTGCAGTGTGCTATAAACATTGATTCCAATTTCCCAACTGCTTATGCTTTGCAATTTCTTTAATTTGGTGCATCTTTAATTTCATAACACCATTTTTTTTTTTTTTGGGTCTTTTGTGTTGTTTGTTCTATAATCTGTTTGATCTGTATTTTTGCTTTGTGGGTTAATTTATCCTTTTTAGATTGTATATAGTGGCTGAAGCAGATTTAGATCAACTCTGTCAATAAATTACTAATTAAGAATAAGATTTGTGCAATGTGCTATAGCTTATAGCCTAGGACATGTATCCAGTAATAAAATTTGTGCAATGTGAAATTAGGGAAATTGAAAACAGAGTCTTTACCTTTGTTCTCAGTTTGTGTGGGAATTTGGTGTGGGGTTTGGAATTGGAAGAAAAACGAAGGGTCAGCTCTTTCCATCTCTCGTTCTCGTTCTCTGGATTTCGAACCGATAAACGGTGTACGCACAATATTGCAGAAATGGTGTAAGTTTGTCTATCGTGCGTCTTTAGTCTGTTCATCAATTTCAAACAGCATATTATTCAAACAATTCACAGTCCCTTGATCTGATCCGGTAGCATACAATGGAAAGTCTTAATTAATAACTATATTATGATTTATGTCCAATACTTGTAAAGGGGAACATAAAATATATATATATATATATATATATATATATTTAATAAAAAAAAAAAAGTAGTTTTGAAATCGATCAAAGAGAGAAAAACCATTTGGCAGTTTTATAAACCTTGTTGAAAAACGAATACCAATTAAATACCAATGGAATTTACGACTTGGGAAGTTAAAAACAGCAAGGCAAATACCAAATAAATTCAAAGAAAGCACATCCATTGAGACCTTTGTGGACGTGATGGTGCGTTTGCCGCTCCTGTGTGTGTTCCATCTTAATCGTGTATGATTTCATTTTGAAAAAGTAGTCAACTACAAAGGTCTTCCGGATTTGGGTTTAAATTGGGGAAAAGGAGTGAGTTTGGATTTTAATTACATGTGTGATTTTTTAATAAAAAAATAAGTTGCCATAGGAGAAAAAATAAGTGCCATGTCAATGTTCCATTAGACACATGAGCAAGAATTTAATGGAAGTTAATGGAAAGACCAATAACACTCATTTTTTAAACTTCAAGAACTAATAGTGCTTACTCGAAACTTAAGAGACCAAAAAATAGACAAATTTCAAGGACTAACATTATATTTTCATCTTTCTATTTTTACAGAGAAATTCAAGGTTTCAGTCAAAAAGATGACTATTTCTTCTAACAGCTACTAATTACAACACTCCTTTCATATAGGATGGACAGGTCCATATTTGTGGGATCTACCCTATATATAAGTGAGGGATATTTTGTCCAATTATTATAGGGTAAAATCGACTAATTGGCTCATAAATCTAACTTGGCCCCTAAATCGATAATTATTGGTCAATTTTGAAAAGTTTTGGATCTCAAGTGTTAATTGTATTTTACCCATTATTATTATATAAAAGAGAAAGTCTATAGACATGAAAATTTTAATATAAAAAAATGTAAATATGCTAATGTGGCAGATTATTAGTGGTAAATTAAAAAGTGACATTAATTATAAACCCAAATAAAAATTAGTAAAAACTTGTCAATTCAACTATTGTAGAATTTTTTGTATATTTAGCATTACTCTATAAAAGTACCAACTCAAAATGAGGATGTTTTGAGACCTTAGTATAGTAGCCATTTGGGTGGTTCGTAAAGATTGTAAATAAGGTGGCTCATGCGTTGGAGATGGTAATATGTGTAACGTTTACATGCAAAATCTCTTTTACATGGGGGTAAATCACTAGCAAAAGGAGAGGGTCGGAGGGGCTATGGGTTTAAAAAATTCCCTCATCCCCTTGTAATTTTTATAGAAAAAATAGAAAAAATAAATTTACTAATTGGCATCCCAATTTATTTATTTATTTTTACTCTGCCATTGAATTAATCTTATATAAAAAGAAATTTTTACAGAACTGTTATACAAAATAATAAATCCATTCATGCATTTGTGCTAAAAGCTTTTTGCAATGAAACATTGAGGATTGGGGAGACTTCCGTATATAAAGAATACTACATATGTAAACCATTTTCCATAAATTAGTAAAAATTTTAAGTCGACTTGAGTTCAAAAAAAAAAAAAAAAAACTCTAAATAAATCATCACAAAGGCAAACTATCATTGTCTAGCCTAGCCCAAGATTGAAAGCTAAATCGAAGAACTTAACCAATTAAACTACTAGAAATCCAAAGTTGATAATGTTTTAATTAAAGTAACCTTTGACACTGATATTTTGAATTAAGACCTTCATAATCAAATTCCTCCTATCTAATTATAACTATTGAATTATTAAAATAAATAAATAAAAATAAACTCAACCCAACTCTCAAGTCTTATAGTCTTGTAGATTTGAAGCCAGTATCAGGTTTTTGTAACGTCACTACAAAACGCAGGGGCCTTGGGCCGCGTTTTTTAAGCCGCGGCTATAAAAAACGTGGCCCAAGATAGACTAAAGCTGCGTTTTATAAAAACGCGGCTTAAAAAAACCTTAAAGTTGCGTTTTAAACGCGGGGCCATAGAAGGGTTCTGAGGCTGCGTTTTTTTGAGCTAAAAATGCGGCCTAAGGACCTCCGTATTTAATTTTTTGGCAAACTTTTTTTTATTTTTTTGTTTTCCTTAGCTGTGGCCGCATTTTTAAAATGCGGCTCTAGCATACCTGAAGCTGCGTTTTATAGACGCGGCTTTAAATTTGGTCTGAAGCCGCGTGTTTAAAACGCGGCTTCAAATTTGGTTTGAAGCCACGTTTTAAACATGCGGCTTCAGACCAAATTGGGGCTGCATTTCTTAAACGTGGCCTCAGATTTTGCCTATAGCCGCATGTTAAAAATGCGGCTTTAGGCTTTGTTTATATGCGATTGCTTCAGATATTTTCAACCCTAGCCTTTCAAGAGCCCGATCTCAATCCTAACTCTCTAAGACTCGATCTCCGATCTCAACCCTCACCCTCCATCTCCAATCTCACCCTCACCCTCCATCTCTCCGATCTCTAGGGATTGTTTAGTTATAAAGAACCCTCTCTCTAATTCAACAAACCCTCTCTCTCTCTCTCTCAATTTCTCGCTCTCTCTGACTAGCTAGGGTTTCGGCTTTCACTGGCAACGAAGGACACCAAAGGTACTACAATTTCTAGGGTTTTTCCTTCTCTCCATGCCCACAATCAACAACCTTCCTTCATTTTTTTTCTCTGATCGTGGAAACCTCAATTTGAATTTTCTGCAACAACGCAACAAATTTCTGCTTTTGAGCTGGATCGTCGTTCCGACCAGAATTTCGTTGTCGATTACATTCAGGTTTTTGCTTCTCTACTTTGATTGTTTCATTTTTTTGGTTTTGGTTTGAAATTGGCTTTAGCTAGGGTTTAGCTGCATGTCTTTCTGAACTTTCGTGCTGTTTGGGTACTGAGAAAATGCGTGGAATGAAATACGAAAAATTACTTTTGAAATATTTTGGGTTTTTCTTTTTATAGAATATTAATCTATTAGTTAGTGCTTGAGGCATAATAAAAGTGGCATCAATAGAGATATAGTTTTTTTTTGGATATATATATATATATATATATATATTTGTGTGTGTGTGTGTGCGTGTGTGTGTGTGGTGTTTTATAGAAAAAAATTATGGGAGCTTTAAAATTTCTCATATTGAAAACAATATGCTCAAAGATATATAATATTTCTCACAGCTGTTTTGTTGATATGATGTATTATGCTTGAGGCATAATAAAAGTGGCATCAACAAAGATATAGTTTTTTTTTTTTTTTTTTGGGTATATATATATATATGTGTGTGTGTGTGTGTGTGTGTGGCGCGCGCGCGCATAAGAACTAAAAATGTAAAAGCCCAAGCCCACTTAGAATAGTGATGCCTGGATCTTCAAACCAAGCTCAAACAATGAATTTTTAATAGAGCGAGATTCTAAGTCAAGTACAACACAGAGATCCACCCAAGTCTAAAACTAATAGAACCTAAATGATAAATAGGAGTGAATGGACCAATAATTCAGTGATAGAAAGCTTCCTCGAGCGAGTCCAAGGATAGATCTTATATTGATAAATAAGGATGATATTTCTTTATAGGGTATTTCTTTGTTTTCTCACTTGTTCCTTTTTTCTTGGAAAATGTTTATCCCATTTTTCTTGGGGGGTTTCCTTCCTTATATAGCCCCTTTCCTCGCATCCCAGCCCTCCATCTATACGTTTCAAGGGATCCCTTAGGATACTTGTCCCATCAGGACCTTTCTATAGGTGGTAGAGAGAGTTGTTAGCTATAAAGTTGCTGTTCAGGGGTCATTTCCTCATAATGCAGCTAGTTAGGTTGGTGCAGAGTATTGAATGTGAAGGTGGGAGGTGTTTTCTTTAGGAAACTTCCTCCCACCACCCCTGCAGGTCTTGTACCCTCCCATTGCTATCCCTTCCCTTATCCTTGGGCTTTTAAAGGATGCCAGTCGTCCTTTGGCTCCCTTCCACTCCTCGGGTAGGCCCAGTCCTTGGAGTTTGCCAACCTTTCATTGCTTGGATTGAGCAAATTCATCCTCAAATTGGACTCCTCGGTCCTCACCCCCACCCCCTCCCCCCTCCCCACAATATGCATGCATCATTTTTCTTATACACATATTATGGCTGTTTGGAAATACAATCTTGTTACAAACATTGCAAATTTTTTTGAGTTTTTCACATCTAACTCACATAACATTTGAGATTATTCTCAATTGGGTCTATTACAATACAAAAACATATGAATGGGGTGCAAAAGCAAATGATCGAGAGTAAATATTTCAACACAACTTACCAATTAAATTATGAGCCCGAATTTGGTAAGGATGGTTTTAAAACTCATGTTTTACACCATCCAATAAGAGATTGCCAAATCAACATTTTACTTAAAATTCAATACATCCTATTACATAACATCTCAATAAACTCCTAATTTGGTTGGATTTATATATGAGTATTAGAATTGATTGATTGTTGTTGTGCTTATTCTTAAATATGTAATAAGATGATGTAAAATGTTGGGATTGGAGAGGTAAAACATAAGTTTTACACCACATCCTTACAGAATTTAATCTCATTAAATAAAGGGTCTTGGTAACAAATGCACATGTTAAAGATCTAATAAATGCTCAATTATGAGTTGTAATGTATACTTTTCAATAAAGAAAAAAAAACACTTGTTAATAATTAATGGGTCATGTTAATGGATGCTCTTAGGAAAATTGTTAATAAACCATTTTAGGAAAATTTTGATACCACTTTTATGGGAATTAGAAAAATCTATCAAAATATTAATTACTTTTTTTTTTCATAAAAACTTTTCTAAAATAGTTGCCTAAAAAATGCCCTAAAGAATCTGTTAACTTTTCCTATAATTAATTAGTTTATATGTATAAATTCACTAGGATTACATATGCCTTTTATGGATATATGTGTACAATTTAATTTTATTTTTTTAAAATATATTATTTAATAAAGCACCTAAAAAAACCTTAAACATTGCCTTTAGAGCAAAGAAAATCTACCATACACTACTGTGGGTGGCACGTGCTACCTCTTGAGTGAGAAAATTAAGGTAGAATTTTTATTGAAAAAAAAAAAAAAAAGAAACTATTGTCATACAAAGTTAATCTCATTTGTATAAGAATTTTGATACCTATTTGCTAAAGGCGATATCTAATTATTAAAAAATTCTAAGAATGATAACGAATATTATTATCTTCCAACAATAAGTAACTAAGTTTTGCTAAAATCTTGTCACAATATTTAAATTTTCGTAATAAATGATGTCATATGCTACAATTGAAATTTTTCATCAAATACCTTCAACCATACACAATGAAAATTTTGTCATCCATACTTTCTTCTTTATAATTCTACATGAGTCTAGGTGCAATCTTTAACTTAATTAGTTTTTAATTAGCACCCATTTTAGGCAAGAAAAGAAAAGAAAAATAACAAAAGCCATGTGTCATCGAATTTTCCATTAGATAAATTAGTTTTGAAAATTTAAACCTAGAAAATTGATGTTCTCTAAGTAACAAATAAAAAACCTTATATTACCATTCCAACTTTCTAAGCATTACTATCATCTAAAATTCAAAATACGTGAAAAAAAATTTTGGGATGTTAAAATTTAGTGGGAGTATTTTAGACATTACACAATATAATATTTTAAGAATCATAAGCTTTCATTTGGGTTTAATTGAGAGAATAACAATATGATAATTTTTTTTACAAACTATTAAGGGGAAAATTACTTGATTTTAAAGTTTAAAGAGAAATTGTGAACTACCCAAACATAAAAAGATAAAAACTGTTTTAATCCTAAGTTTTTGTTTTTGTTTTTTTGTTTGTGTGTGTGTGTGTGTAAAACTATGTGTTTTTACTTAAAATGGTGCATAAAGAAAAAAAATAAAATACAAAATACAAAAATTCAACTCAAGAAAACTATATGTGAAACAGTGAATTTTGGTTCAACAAAAATTGACTGATAAAAAAAAAATTCTAAAAACACAAAAAATGACACAATATTTTCATAATACCTTTATAATTTTGTTATATTTTACTTTGACTCGTAAAGAAATGACACCTTAGCAATTGTGAAAATATTGTGTCGACAACAAGAGATATCTTAACATTTTCACAAAAAAATGCTATGTACACAACATTTTCATTACAAATCATAAGTAGTAGGTTGATACGGGTTGTTATTGGTGTGAAAAAGTAATTTCATACGTAAGTTTAAATTAGAATAACAATTTACCACTTAAGATTTGTTATGAAAATATTGTGAAAAATGTTGTGGACGTAGCACTTATTTTTTCATAATATTTTTATTTTTTGTTGTGATTGGTTCTAGAATGATATTTTATTTTGACATATAAATAATTAACACCTCAATAATTGTGAAAATATTATGACAATTTGTTGTGTTAAAATTTTATTATTATTATTATTATATAAACAAGTTCAATGGATGATTTTACCACCAAAAAAAAAAAAAAAGGAGAAGAAGGCAAGTGTAACAGTGGAGATTGGACAACTCTTAAACCAAAACACTCTATCATTATCACCACATATAAATATTTAAAAAATGTAAGACTGGAATGAGCAAGAAAACTGGTATAAATGGTAATACGTTTTAAAAAATAATTAAAAAAAAAAAATGAAGGCCAACTCTCGTGAAATTGTGAGTTTATGCTCACCAAAGGCCAAAATTACGGTTGAAAGATCTTTACTCTATATCAAGTTTTGTTTTGTTTAATGGTTGCTTTTTTCTTTTTCAAAAAGCCCATTGATTTGGCTTAGAAAAGAAACAAAAACTTGACTAAACCAAACTAAAGCACTGTAGATAGGAAAATTATTAGCTACTCCCGAAGTACCATAAATGCATACTCTCTCCTCTCACATGAATGGTAGGTCCCACCATGAATTTAATTAGTGGGATCCATCATTCATGTGAAATGAGGGGCTAAAGGTGATATCTAATTATTAAAAAATTCTAAGAATGATAACGAATATCATCATCTTCCAACAATAAATAACTAAGTTTTGCTAAAATCTTGTCACAATATTTAAATTTTCGTAATGAATGATGTCATATGCTACAATTGAAACTTTTCATCAAATAACTTCAACCATACACAATGAAAATTTTGTCATCCATACTTTCTTCTTTATCATTCTACATGAGTCTAGGTGCAATCTTTAGCTTAATTAGTTTTTAATGAACACCCATTTTAGGCAAGAAAAGAAAAGAAAAATAACAAAAGCCATGTGTCATCAAATTTTCCATTAGATAAATTAGTTTTGAAAATTTAAACCTAGAAAATTGATGTTCTTTAAGTAACAAATAAAAAACCTTATATTACCATTCTAACTTTCTAAGCATTACTACCATTTAAAATACAAAATATGTGAAGAAAATTTTTGGGATGTTAAAATTTAGCAGGAGTATTTTAGACATTACACAATATAATATTTTAAGAATCATAAGCTTTCATTTGGGTTTAATTGAGAGAATAACAATATGACAATTTTTTTTTCCAAACTATTAAGGGGAAAATTACTTGATTTTAAAGTTTAAAGAGAAATTGTGAACTACCCCAAACATAAAAAGATGAAAAAAATTTTAATCCTAACTTTTTGTTTTTGTTTTTTTGTTTGTGTGTGTGTGTGTGTTTGTAAAACTGTTTTTTTTACTTAAAATGGTGTATAAAGAAAAAAAATACAAAAATTCAACCCAAGAAAACTATACGTAAAACAGTGAATTTTGGTCCAACTAAAATTGACTGAAAAAAAAAAAAAAAAAAAATTCTAAAAACACAAGAAATGACACAATATTTTCATAATACCTTTATAATTTTGTTATATTTTACTTTGACTTGTAAAGAAATGACACCTTAGCAAATATTGTGTCGACAACAAAAGATATCTTAACATTTTCACAAAAAAATTCTATGTACACAACATTTTCATTACAAATCATAAGTAGCAGATTGATATGGGTTGTTATTGGTGGGAAAAAGTAATTTCATTGGTAAGTTTAAATTAGAATAACAATTTACCACCTAAGATTTATTAAGAAAATATTGTGAAAAATGTTGTGGATGTAGCACTTTTTTTTTTTCATAATATTTTTATTTTTAGTTGTGATTGGTTCCAGTATAATATTTTATTTTGACATATAACGAATTAACACCTCAATAATTGTGAAAATATTATGGCAATTTGTTGCGTTGATGGTTTATTATTATTATATAAACAAGTTCAAAGGATGATATTACCACAAAAAAAATAAAAATAAAAAAAAAATAAAAAAGAGGAGAAGAAGGCAAGCGTAACAGTGGAGATTGAACAACTCTTAGACCAAAACACTCTATCACTATCACCACATATAAATATTTAAAAAAGGAAAATCTGAAATGATCAAGAAAACTGGTATAAACGGTAATACGTTTTAAAAAATAATTAATAAATAAATAAAACGAAGGCCAAATCTCATGTAATGGTGAGTTTATGCTCACCAAAGGCCAAAATTACGGTTGAAATATCTTTACTCTATATCAAGTTTTGTTTTGTTAAATGGTGACTTTTTTCTTTTTCAAAACAAAGCCCACTGATTTGGCTTAGAAAAGAGACAAAAACTTGGCTAAACCAAACTAAAGCACTGTAGACATAGGTATTGATACTTTTTACATAGTTAATAGATCGAAATAGAAATAAAAATAAATACGGTGTATATAATACCATTTCCTTCTAACATTCTTTAAAAAAAAAAAAGTTATAAACCTTAAATAATTAAAAAAAATGCTAGTTTTTTTCATAACATCATAAGATCTTAGATATATGGTTGGGATTAAGCAGAAAGAAAGACAATATATATAAATATATATATATATATATATATATATAGTAATACAAATTATTAGGTAATTTTTTTGTCATAAATGTGACGTTAAAACAAAGTGTGAAAAGTGAAGAAAAGTAGATGTGATAATTAACTATTCACAAATTAATGTCATGTTGTCTTGTAAATATTGCAAAAAAAAAAGTTGTTGGTATAGCTTGTAGTCCAAGGATTGAGATCAGGTGCAATATTTAGGATATTGCACTTGATGCAATACTATTGAATGGGGAGATTAAAAGTTACAAAAACTAACTTTCAATCTCAACTATTAAATAAAGAGAAAACATTGGGTCAGGAGTTGGCGTAAAACCTGTGTTTTATACCAGCCAATCCTGACCCGCCACGTCACCATTTTTTTTTTTTTTTTTTTTAGCAAAAACATTAAGCCTTAAGCCTCTCTCCCTCTCTTTCTCTTCTCTCCTCACCTGATGTCTCCATCTTTGAATCAAACCCACAACCTCCATGGCCGGAGCTTCAAAGCTCAACACAAGCCACCAATCTCATAGCCTGAGTTTATTGCCCAACGACTCTTTCTTTTTCCCTCAGCCTCTGCACTCTTCTCTTTCCTTTCTCATTTCTCTTTTTTGTCTTTATTCACTCATTTGCTTTTGTTTGTGCTTAGTGGTTCAGTGATTATGGTCTGGCGACTGTTGTCAAGAGACACAGTTGTGGTTCGGCGATTGTAGTCATGAGGCACGGTGGTGATGTGGGTCTAATTTGGTGGGTTTCGTGGGCTGATTTGGTGGGTTTCACGGGCTGATTTGGTGGGTCTTGGTGGTGATTGTGGTCCGACGATTCGTGGGTTTGATTTGGTGGGTGAGTGGGTCGGTGCTAGTGGGTCTTGGATGTTTGTAATGGAGGTGCCTCGGCGATGGTGATGATGAGTCTCGATGGTGTTATTGATGGGTTAGTGGCATGGTGGTTGTTGATGGGTTGTTGAGAAGTGGAAGAGGAAATGGGGCGACAGTGGAGGTATTTTGGTTTTTTTTTTTGCTAGGGCTGGATTGTTGATGGATTGTTGGGTTGCTGGGTTTGATTGTTGGGGCGATGGTGTTGTGGGTTTTTTTTTTTTTTTTTTTTTTTTTTTTTTTTTTTTTTTTTTTTTTTGCTTTTGCTACTATGGTTTGTGGTTGTGGTTGATGGTGGTTCAAACTCAGGCTGCGAGACTGGTGGCTTGTGTTGAGATTTGAAGCTCCGGCCATGGAGGTTGTGGGTTTGATTCAAAGATGGAGAGAGCAGGTGAGGAGAGAAGAGAAAGAGAGGGAGATAGGCTTTAAGGCTTAATGTTTTTGCTGGAAAAAAAAAAAAAAAATGGTGACGTGGCGGGTCAAGATTGGCTGGCATAAAACACATGTTTTACGCCAGTTCCTAACCCAATGTTTTCTCTTAAATAAAAAAATATTAAAAAAAATAAAAAGTTAAATTTAAAAGTTAAAAATGTAAAAAAATTTGTGAAGGAAATGGTGTAATTGCAGGGTCCAATTGCTTGATCTCAATCCGTAGTCCACAACCACCCTTTCAAAAGTATCATACATTCATAAATGATCACTGACAAGTGACAACGTGGGCAGTTAGCAAACGTGTGGCCGGCGTGCATGAAACGAGTGAAGCTGTGAGGGAACACGCTAACCACGCTGATGAAGAGGAAGAGGCATCACTGACTGGAACATCATTAGTCACAAGACTCGCAACCTCCTTTATATACACCAACAGATCGGTTCAAATCTTCATTATCTTCTTATCCAACAACTGTTTACAAAGCAAACCCTCTTCCAATTCATTCAGATTCTCTCACAAACACAATGAACTTTCTTTCAGATCTTCAGAAGAAATCTAACAGTTCTTCTGAGACTCACCTCCCTGAAGAAAAGAATGATCAAAACCAAAACCAACACCAACACCACCAACCATCAAACGCTGAGCTCATGGCCAGTGCCAAGTTGTTAGCTGAGGCAGGCCAAACCACTATTAGCCAGGGAGCTGAAAAAGTTGACAAGGCCAGGGTAGCTGGAGCAGCTGGTGATCTTTTGGGAGCTGCCTCTAGCTATGGAAAGTTGGAAGAAAAGAGCTACGGCAAGTATGTGGAAAAGGCTGAGACTTATCTCGACCAATATGGCAACCCCTCCTCCCAATCCCAATCCCAATCCCATTCCACCACCACAGACTCAGAACCACATTCAGCTGCTGCCGCTGGTGATCATGAAAGTGAAGGCAATACTGAAAGTGGGACTGGGGACTACGTGAAGATGGCTCAAGGTTTCTTGAAGAAATGAACATTTAAATTCCAATTTCCCAACTGCTTATGCTTAGCAGTTTCTTAATTTGGTGTATCTCTAATATTACGACACCCTTGTTTCTGAGTGTTTTTTTTTTTTTTTTTTTTTTTTTTTTCAAATCTTGTGTTGTATGTTCTATAGTATGTTTGTTCTCTGTTTAGCTTTTAGATTGTAATATGGCTGAAGCAGACTTAGATCTACTCTGTCAAGAAATTATTAATTAAGAATAAAATTTGTGCTATTTGCTATAGCTTATAGCCTATAGCCTATAAACCAAATATGTATCTTTACTCTCTAGCTCATATCTCAAAATATTGCACTGTATTGGATGACCTAGCCTAGGACATGTATCCATTAATTTTTCTCTTTTTTGGAGGGTACATGTACCTGACTACTTATCTACGTGTGACTACTTATATATCTTCGTGTTGACTCGGGCGTGTGAAATGTTTCACATAATGTTCACATTTTCATGTTATATCATATATGTCCAAATTTTAGATGTGATAGAATGTGGACATGATATAAAATGGTTGGATAATTGAATGTGAAACAATGAAACCTATTTTACAACACATATATATTGAAATGGTATCATTTGTGTGAGTAATTCTTACATGCTCCTCGAGCACTTAAGTTTTTTTACATTTGTGTTTACTGTTTATATATCAATCACATATCAAAATAAAATTTTTAATTATTCTTTTAGAAAATATACAAAATCTCCCATACGGTTTTCCCATAAAACATGTAACTACCCTAGAAATTAGTGTAACACTTAATCCTCTGCCGGATATTGATTTATGTATAAGCCATTAATTGAGTAATACTTAATTCCTAGGAATTATGAGTGTAACAAAACTCTTACTTGGTATTGATTTATTTTTGCTAGGCCATGGCATTGTATTGTGTTATGTGTTTATGTGAAAATGCAGCTCTAATAAACATGGACATGTATCATCACGTGAGTAATTTATAACTTATTTTCACATATGGTGAATAGTTTACACTTACAATAATATAAAGGAGTTTTAGTAAGTCATTCAAAACTTTGGGTGTTTTGTTATTTGTGTTTTGTGGAATAATCTAGCATCATTTTGAGGCAAATAAGTAATTAAAAAGAGAAAGTTTATGGTACACCATGAGAAGCGGAGAAAGAATGAGTGTATATTCGAATGTAATTGTCAATTTATCTAGCACACGAATGAAATCAATCAATTAAAGTACAAACCTTATTATGTGGGAGAGTAAAATGTTACCATGTGTTGCATTCTTTGATATTTTATTTATTTAGTTCATTGAATTAGCCAGTGAAATAAATGCATATATTTAAATATCTATAGTTGAGCATTAATTATTTATAATAAATGAATTTATATGATTATTTTTATAAATTTTATATAAAAAAACTATTTTTTATTTGGAATAATAACAATAATAATAATAAGGACGCAATTTAGATCTGAGCCCAAAAGGTAAAAGGATCTAGGCCCAAAGAGCCCAATACACTGAATTCGTAGAGAGTGGATTTAAAAATTAGGCTCTAACGAGTTGGGTAACAATTATAGGAGATTCAAATGACAATAAAGTAAAGATAAACTAGTTTATTATTCATTTTAAAGAAATGTTATCTCCACAACATTTTTACAAAAAAATTATAGATATAAAGTTATTACAATTTTAAACTAGGCCCACAGTTGATAACTTTTTTATCCATCAATAGTAGCTTGGCACCTAAGATTTGTTGTAAAATTAATGTGAAAATGTTATAGTCTTCACATTTTTTTTTTATAAGGAACTAAGATCTCGGAAATTGTGAAAATATTGTAACAACATGACGATACAACATTTTCACAATAAGTTTATTTTCAGCTGTGGTTAGTCCCAATCTCATATTTTTTATATTTTATTTTGTCCTATAAGAAATTGACACCTCTATAATTGTGAAAATTTGTTATTTTAGTAAAACAATACCGTGACAACGCATATAAATATTTGTAAAGTACTATGTCCACAATATTTTCACAACAAATCATGGTAAATTTTTATTGGTTCTAATTTAAATTAACAAATTAAATTATTTTTTTGCCAACCCCTAATAGCAAATAACAACCTATTATCTAGAATTTATTGTAAAATATTGTGAACGTATCATATCTCTAATATCTCTAATATTTAAAAGAAAAGAAAAAAAGATAATAAATCGAAACTGGTGAACTGACAAAAAAAAAAAAAAAAAAAAAAAAACTCAAGCAATATGCAAAATGGTGAGTTTTGAAAAAATCACCAAATAGACTAAACCAAATTGGTACTTTAGAAAGAGCTATTCACTCTTTTTGTATAGTTAATTAGTAAATAAATATATATATATATATATATATATATATAATGTGTTTTATAGAAAAAACTTATGGGAGCTTTAAAATTTCTCATATTGAAATCAATATGCTCAAAGATATATAATATTTCTCACAGTTGTTTTGTTGATATGATGTATTATGCTTGAGGCATAATAAAAGTGGCATCAATAGAGATATAGGTTTTTTTTTTTTTTTTGGATATATATGTGTGTGTGTGTGTGTGTGTGTGTGTAAGAACTAAAAATGTAAAAGCCGAAGCCCACTTAGAATAGTGATGCCTGGATCTTCAAACCAAGCCCAAACAATGAATTTTTAATAGAGCGAGATTCTAAGTCAAATACAACACAGAGATCCACCCAAGTCTAAAACTAATAGAACCTAAATGATAAATAGGAGTGAATGGACCAATAATTCAGTGATAGAAAGCTTCCTCGGGCGAGTCCAAGGATAGATCTTATATTGATAAATAAGGATGATATTTCTTTACAGGGTATTTCTTTGTTTTCTCACTTGTTCCTTTTTTCTTGGAAAATTTTTATCTCATTTTTCTGGGGGGTTTCCTTCCTTATATAGCCCATTTCCTTGCATCCCAGCCCTCCGTCTATACGTTTTAGGAGGTCCCTTAGGATATTTGTCCTATCAGGACCCTTCTGGAGGTGGTAGAGAGAGTTGTTAGCTATGAAGTTGTTGTTCAGGGGTCATTTCCTCATTAATGCAACTAGTTAGGTTGGTGCAGAGCATTGAATGTGAAGGTGGGAGGCGTCTTCTTCATGAAACTTCCTCCCACCACCCCTGCAAGTATTGTACCCTCCTATTGCTATCCCTTGCCTTATCCTTGGGCTTTTAAGGGATGCTAGTCGTCCTTTGGCTCCCTTGCACTCCTTGAGTAGACGCAATCCTTGGAGTTTGCCAACCTTTCTTTGCTTGGATTGAGCAAATTCGTCCTCGGATTGGACTCCTCGATCCTCGCCCCCCCCCCCCCCCCTCCCTCCCTCCCTCCCCACAATATGCATGCATCATTTTTCTTATACACATATTATGGCTGTTTGGAAATACAATCTTGTGACAAACATTGCAAAATTTATTGAGTTTTCCACATCTAACTCACATAACATTTGAGATTATTCTCAATTGGGTCTATTACAATACAAAAACACATGAACAGGGTGCAAAAGCCAGTGATCGAGAGTAAATATTTCAACACAACTTACCAATTAAATTATGAGCCTGAATTTGGTAAGGATGGGTTTAAAACTTATGTTTTACACCATCCAATAAGAGATTGTCATATCAACATTTTACTTAAAATTCAATATATTCTACTACACCTAATAACATCTCAATAAAATCCTAATTTGGTTGGATTTATACATGGGTATTAGAATTGATTGAGTGTTGTTGTGCTTATTCTTAAATATGTAATAAGATGATGTAACATGTTGGGATTGGAGAGGTAAAACATGGGTTTTACACCACACCCTTACAGAATTTAATCTCATTAAATAAAGGGTCTTGGTAACAAATGCACATGTTAAAGATATAATAAATGCTCAATTATGAGTTGTAATGTATACTTTTTGATGCTGCACAGAATCAGTAGACTGAATGTTCTGGACTTCAATGAAACAATGATTCGCTTGGAAGACCTGAAAGAAAGAACATGATCAAAAGGCGACCAGGGTAGACCGGCCAAGTACCCTCTGATGACTAAGTTAGTTTTTCTCTGAAAAATAGAGTTCCAACTTAAAGGAGTAAATGTCAAAAAAAAAAACTTACCCTGATTCGATGTAGGTGAACCCTTATATAGAGAGCCTTGGAATGGTTATTTGCTTAGTAACTTTCCCAAAATTTGTGGGAATTAGTAAGTTCAGGCATAACCTCCACAACGGCTATTGGAAGTTATAACTTCCAATCTTATCCGTTACAACTGTTGCTAGAAGTTAAGCATTTGTGAGGAAGTTATGGCGATAAATAAGGGTTTTGTTCGCATTTCAAAGTTTCCAGGTGGTCTGAATCTTCAAAACATGTGAGTAAGTCCATCGTTGAAAATTTTCCAAGTGTCATGTAATCGTCCAGGCGTTTTCCTTATGGACGATCTTCTAGTCCATAGACGATCTCCTTAAATATCTGGCCCTTGGCTCCTAGACGACTCCTATGGACGAGTCAGAGATAGTAATTATTTTACTATCCCATCACTTTTCAATAAAGAAAGAAAGAAAAAAAAAACACTTGTTAATAATTAATGGGTCATGTTAATTGATGCTTTTAGGAAAATTGTTAATAAACCATTTTAGGAAAGTTTTGATACCACTTTTATGGGAATTAGAAAAATCTATCAAAATATTAATTACTTTTTTTTTCACAAAAACTTTTCTAAAATGGTTGCCTAAAAAATGCCCTTAAGAATCTGTTAACTTTTCCTATAATTAATTAGTTTATATGTATAAATTCACTAGGATTACATATGCCTTTTATGGATATATGTGTACAATTTAACTTTATTCTTTTAAAAATATATTATTTAATAAAGCACCTAAAAAACCTTAAACATTGCCTTTAGAGCAAAGAAAATCTACTATACACTAGTGTCGGTGGCACGTGCTACCTCTTGAGTGAGAAAATTAAGGTAGAATATTTATTGGAAAAAAATAAGAAACTATTGTCATACAAAGTTAATCTTATTCGTATAAGAATTTTGATACCTATTTGCTAAAGGCGATATCTAATTATTAAAAAATTCTAAGAATGATAACGAATATCATCATCTTCCAACAAAAAGTAACTAAGTTTTGCTAAAATCTTGTCACAATATTTAAATTTTCGTAATGAATGATGTCATATGCTACAATTGAAACTTTTCATCAAATAACTTCAACCATACACAATGAAAATTTTGTCATCCATACTTTCTTCTTTATCATTCTACATGAGTCTAGGTGCAATCTTTAGCTTAATTAGTTTTTAATGAACACCCATTTTAGGCAAGAAAAGAAAAGAAAAATAAAAAAAGCCATGTGTCATCAAATTTTCCATTAGATAAATTAGTTTTGAAAATTTAAACCTAGAAAATTGGTGTTCTTTAAGTAACAAATAAAAAACCTTATATTACCATTCTAACTTTCTAAGCATTACTACCATTTAAAATTCAAAATATGTGAAGAAAATTTTTGGGATGTTAAAATTTAGCAGGAGTATTTTAGACATTACACAATATAATATTTTAAGAATCATAAGCTTTCATTTGGGTTTAATTGAGAGAATAACAATATGACAATTTTTTTTCCAAACTATTAAGGGGAAAATTACTTGATTTTAAAGTTTAAAGAGAAATTGTGAACTACCCCAAACATAAAAAGATGAAAAAAATTTTAATCCTAACTTTTTGTTTTTGTTTTTTTGTTTGTGTGTGTGTGTGTGTGTGTGTGTGTGTGTGTTTGTAAAACTGTTTTTTTTTTTTACTTAAAATGGTGCATAAAGAAAAAAAATACAAAAATTCAAACCAAGAAAACTATACGTAAAACAGTGAATTTTGGTTCAACTAAAATTGACTGATAAAAAAAAATTTCTAAAAACACAAGAAATGACACAATATTTTCATAATACCTTTATAATTTTGTTATATTTTACTTTGACTTGTAAAGAAATGACACCTTAGCAAATATTGTGTCGACAACAAGAGATATCTTAACATTTTCACAAAAAAATTCTATGTACACAACATTTTCATTACAAATAATAAGTAGTAGATTGATATGGGTTGTTATTGGTGGGAAAAAGTAATTTCATTGGTAAGTTTAAATTAGAATAACAATTTACCACCTAAGATTTATTATGAAAATATTGTGAAAAATGTTGTGGATGTAGCACTTTTTTTTTTTCATAATATTTTTATATTTAGTTGTGATTGGTTCCAGTATGATATTTTATTTTGACATATAAAGAATTAACACCTCTATAATTGTGAAAATATTATGACAATTTGTTGCGTTAATATTTTATTATTATTATTATATAAACAAGTTCAGCGGATGATATTACCACAAAAAAAATAATAAAATAAAAATAAAAATAAAAATAAAAAAGAGGAGAAGAAGGCAAGCGTAACAGTGGAGATTGAACAACTCTTAGACCAAAACACTCTATCACTATCACCACATATAAATATTTGAAAAAGGAAAAACTGAAATGAACAAGAAAACTAGTATAAACGGTAATACGTTTTAAAAAATAATTAAAAAAATAAATAAAACGAAGGCCAAATCTCATGTAATGGTGAGTTTATGCTCACCAAAGGCCAAAATTACGGTTGAAATATCTTTACTCTATATCAAGTTTTGTTTTGTTAAATGGTGACTTTTTTCTTTTTCAAAACAAAGCCCACTGATTTGGCTTAGAAAAGAGACAAAAACTTGACTAAACCAAACTAAAGCACTGTAGACATACGTATTGATACTTTTTACATAGTTAATAGATCAAAATAGAAATAGAAATAAATACGGTGTATATAATACCATTTCCTTCTAACATTCTTTAAAAAAAAAAAAAAAAGTTAAAAACCTTAAATAATAAAAAAAAAATGCTAGTTTTTTTCATAACATCATAAGATCTTAGATATATGGTTGGGATTAAGCAGAAAGAAAGACAAAAAAAAAATATATACATATATATATATATAGTAATACAAATTATTAGGTAATTTTTTTTGTCATAAATGTGACGTTAAAACAAAGTGTGAAAAGTGAAGAAAAGTAGATGTGATAATTAACTATTCACAAATTAATGTCATGTTGTCTTGTAAATATTGCAAAAAAAAAGTTGTTGGTATAGTTTGTAGTCCAAGGATTGAGATCAGGTGCAATATTTAGGATATTGCACTTGATGCAATACTATTGAACGGGGAGATTAAAAGTTACAAAAACTAACTTTCAATCTCAACTATTAAATAAAGAGAAAACATTGGGTCAGGAGCTGGCGTAAAGCCTGTGTTTTATGCCAACCAATCCTGACCCACCACGTCACCATTTTTTTTTTTTTTTTTTTTATAGCATAAACATTAAGCCTTAAGCCTCTCTCCCTCTCTTTCTCTTCTCTCCTCACCTGATCTCTCCATCTTTGAATCAAACCCACAACCTCCATGGCCAGAGCTTCAAAGCTCAACACAAGCCACCAGTTTCACAGCCTGAGTTTATTGCCCAACGACTCTTTCTTTTTCCCTCAGCCTCTGCTCTCTTCTCTTTCCTTTCTCATTTCTCTTTTTTGCCTTTATTCACTCATGTGCTTTTGTTTGTGCTAAGTGGTTCTGTGATTATGGTCTAGCGACTGTGGTCAAGAGACACAGTGGTGGTTCGACGATTGTAGTCATGAGGCACGGTGGTGATGTGGGTCTAATTTGGTGGGTTTCGTGGGTTGATTTGGTGGGTTTCACGAGCTGATTTGGTGGGTCTTGGTGGTGATTGTGGTCCGGCGGTTCGTGGGTTTGATTTGGTGGGTGAGTGGGTCGGTGCTAGTGGGTCTTGGATGTTTGTAACAGAGGTGCCTCGGCGATGGTGATGATGAGTCTCGGTGGTGTTATTGATGGGTTAGTGGCATGGTGGTTGTTGATAGGTTGCTGAGAAGTGGAAGAGGAAATGGGGTGACAGTAGAGGTATTTTTGTTTTTTTTTTTTTTTTTTTTGCTGGGGCTGGATTGTTGATGGATTGTTGGGTTGCTGGGTTTGATTGTTGGGGCAATGGTGTTGTGGGTTTTTTTTTTTTTTTTTTTTTTGCTACTATGATTTGTGGTTGTGGCTGATGGTGGTTCAAACTCAGGCCGCGAGACTGGTGGCTTGTGTTGAGTTTTGAAGCTCCGGCCATGGCAGTGGTGATGGTGGCTTGTGTTGAGCTTTGAAGCTCCGGCCATGGAGGTTGTGGGTTTGATTCAAAGATGGAGAGAGCAGGTGAGGAGAGAAGAGAGAGAGGGAGATAGGCTTAAGGCTTAATGTTTTTGCTGGAAAAAAAAAAAAAAAATGGTGACGTGGCGGGTCAGGATTGGCTAGCATAAAACACATGTTTTACGCCAGCTCCTAACCCAATGTTTTCTCTTAAATAAAAAAGTATTAAAAAAAATTAAAAGTTAAAATTAAAAGTTAAAAATGTAAAAAAATTTGTGAATGAAATGGTGTAATTGCATGGTCCAATTGCTCGATCTCAATCCGTAGTCCACAACCACCCTTTCAAAAGTATCATACATTCATAAATGATCACTGACAAGTGACAACGTGGGCAGTTAGCAAACGTGTGGCCGGCGTGCATGAAACGAGTGAAGCTGTGAGGGAACACGCTAACCACGCTGATGAGGAGGAAGAGGCATCACTGAGTGGAACATCATTAGTCACAAGACTCGCAACCTCCTTTATATACAACAACAGATCGGTTCAAATCTTCATTATCTTCTTATCCAACAACTGTTTACAAAGCAAACCCTCTTCCAATTCATTCAGATTCTCTCACAAACACAATGAACTTTCTTTCAGATCTTCAGAAGAAATCCAACAGTTCTTCTGAGACTCACCTCCCTGAAGAAAAGAATGATCAAAACCAAAACCAACACCAACACCACCAACCATCAAACGCTGAGCTCATGGCCAGTGCCAAGTTGTTAGCTGAGGCAGGCCAAACAACTATTAGCCAGGGAGCTGACAAAGTTGACAAGGCCAAGGTGGCTGGAGCAGCTGGTGATCTTTTGGGAGCTGCCTCTAGCTATGGAAAGTTGGAAGAAAAGAGCTACGGCAAGTATGTGGAAAAGGCTGAGACCTATCTCGACCAATATGGCAACCCCTCCTCCCAATCCCAACCCCAATCCCATTCCACCACCACAGACTCAGAACCACATTCAGCTGCTGCTGGTGGTGATCATGAAAGTGAAGGCAATACTGAAAGTGGGACTGGGGACTACGTGAAGATGGCTCAAGGTTTCTTGAAGAAATGAACATTTGAATTTCAATTTCCCAACTGCTTATGCTTTGCAGTTTCTTAATTTGGTGTATCTCTAATATTACGACACCCTTGTTTCTGAGTTTTTTTTTTTTTTTTTTTAATCTTGTGTTGTATGTTCTATAGTATGTTTGTTCTCTGTTTAGCTTTTAGATTGTAACGGGGCTGAAGCAGACTTAGATCTACTCTGTCTAGAAATTATTAATTAAGAATAAAATTTGTGCTATTTGCTATAGCTTATAGCCTATAAACCAAATATGTATCTTTACTCTCCAGCTCATATCTCAAAATATTGCACTGTATTGGATGACCTAGCCTAGGACATGTATCCATTAGATAAATTAGTTTTGAAAATTTAAACCTAGAAAATTGATGTTCTTTAAGTAACAAATAAAAAACCTTATATTACCATTCCAACTTTCTAAGCATTACTACCATTTAAAATTCAAAATATGTGAAGAAAATTTTTGGGATGTTAAAATTTAGCAGGAGTATTTTAGACATTACACAATATAATATTTTAATAATCATAAGCTTTCATTTGGGTTTAATTGAGAGAATAACAATATGACAATTTTTTTTCCAAACTATTAAGGAGAAAATTACTTGATTTTAAAGTTTAAAGAGAAATTGTGAACTACCCCAAACATAAAAAGATGAAAAAAATTTTAATCCTAACTTTTTGTTTTTGTTTTTTTGTTTGTGTGTGTGTTTGTAAAACTGTTTTTTTACTTAAAATGGTGAATAAAGAAAAAAAATACAAAAAAAAAAAAAAAAAAATTCAACCCAAGAAAACTATACGTAAAACAATGAATTTTGGTTCAACTAAAATTGACTGATAAAAAAAAAAATTCTAAAAACACAAGAAATGACACAATATTTTCATAATACCTTTATAATTTTGTTATATTTTACTTTGACTTGTAAAGAAATGACACCCTAGCAAATATTGTGTCGACAACAAGAGATATCTTAACATTTTCACAAAAAAAAAATCTATGTACACAACATTTTCATTACAAATCATAAGTAGTAGATTGATATGGGTTGTTATTGGTGGGAAAAAGTAATTTCATTGGTAAGTTTAAATTAGAATAATAATTTACCACCTAAGATTTATTATGAAAATATTGTGAAAAATGTTGTGGATGTAGCACTTTTTTTTTTCATAATATTTTTATTTTTAGTTGTGATTGGTTCCTGTGATGACACAATTTGTAACGACCAAAAACGATATTGGGTTCGCACGTAAATAGGCTCAAACAATATAATTTGTAGAGTGTGAGAGTTAAGAACTAGGTTAACTTTGTCTTACTGAAAAGATTCACCCTCACGTGTTTCGAAGGCCCAGAGCTGGCTCAACGATCGTTTTGTTTTGGTAATCGATACAGTTCTTTTTCTCTTTCCGTTCTTCTTCTTTAGTCTGTGTTTTCTTTTTTTCTTTTTGTTCCGATCCTTTTCTGCATGTTCTTCTTTCAGTTTATATACCACCCTTTGTGTTCCATCCTCACCACACGCGTGTAGGTTGGGTTCGGAGGATTTCTTTCTGTCCCATCTAGCACCTCCTGGAACTTCCTATGGGCAGCTGTAAGGCTGCCTCCTTACTGTTCAGGTATCACCTCCACATTAATGCGGCCAGAGAGTTGGTTGAGAGGTAATTAATGCGGAGGCAGCTGTAGTTATAGATATTTGTTTGTCTTTTCTCTTTTACCCTTGGTCTGTTATCCTATCTTCAGTGGTGACGTAATTCTGAGGTCCGGTTGCAACAAGACCGCGTCCTGATCGTCCTCGGACACATACTGCCGAGGAGTATGGCGTCCTCGGACGAATACAGAACTCTACCCTCGTGATATTGACTACCACCCCCCTTCGGTAATTGCCTTGTGACCTGATTTGGCCTCCTCGGACGGACATGCATCCTCGGACGGGCCACAGGCCCAACGATCCTGACCTTAATGGGCCTGTTGATTGACAGGCCCCCACAATAGCCCCTCAAAATCCTACTTTTCGACTCCTTGGGAGAGAAGGTGGATTTTGACGTCATAAGCCTGTACCTATGTGTGTTTTGGGGCATACCCCTAACGCTTCAGCATCCCGATTTTGGTAGCATTAAATTTTGGCAACGCCCTTGTCTCCCACGTTCGACGGAGAGATTTAAATCAAACGGCAGAAGGCCTTCCTTGTTTTGTGAGCGGGAACTTTACCGCTCACAATCCTCATATGACTATAAAGGCGTTATCAGATTAACCCTGTACTTTACCTTCGATGATTACGTGGTTCCAGAGTTCATACATTGAACCTGCCTTTCTCTATTTTCGTTATTTTCCTGACGACTACAAATAATCGTACTTTGTTCGAGGTCCTTCCTTTGAACCTGTAAGTCCTCTTGAAGTTTTTACCACTTTTATTTCAAACCCAACATTTTTTTTCTGCTAAGTCTTTTAGAAAAATGGGGAAACAAAAGAATCCATTTCGATGTCTTGTTGAGTCCGAGGAAGGTATTAGAAACTTTCGCTCTAAGTATAAAATCCCCTCAACGGTAGGGATGAGGTACGCAGCCCAAGGGGAATGGGCTGATGCCAGACAAACTGGGGAAGTAATTATTCCCATGATTGCTTTTATAGAGGGCGGGATGACTATCCCCATGGCTAGTATCACTAAGAGTTACCTTAATTTCTTTAGGCTATCCCCTACCAAGTGTGCTCCAAACATGTTTAGGGTCCTAGGAAGTATAGACGCTCTGAATAAGAGAATGGACCTAAAGTTAACCCATTATGACGTGAATTGGGTGTACAACCTCCATCACTTAACCGGCCAGGGGTATTATCTCAAGTCGAGATATCCTGAGGTAAGGCTAATTCAGTGCCTTCCCACTTCAAACAATAACCTAAAAGAGGACTTCCTTATTTTCTCCGGGGAATGGCACGATGGTCTGCCTTGCCCAATGGTAGAGGGAACACCAGGTGGGCGCGTAGGCATAGATCTATAATATTTCATTCGCGAACACATTTCGTTTTCTTTTTTCTTTTTAATTATATTTGTCTCCAACAATTTTCACTCTCGACTCAACGGTTTTGCAGATAGACGCTACACAAAGCCCAATCTTAGGTTAGTCAATAAGGCGAGCTTGGATAAGTTATTGAAAGCCAAAGTATACATGAACGAGGCTGACGGTTAACTCCGGTAGCACACTTAATTCTCGGCTATACCCCCCTTTCTTTTGCTTTTCAGGCGCCGAAGTGCGTGATTAGAGCCCGCGATCCTCGGCTTCACCGTATCAGTGTTGCCTACGAAGGGTTCATTGTTCTAGAGGGTATTCCGCTTCCCCAGTACACACCTCGCACAGAGCCTCTTTTCGTAGCCAGCGTCTCGGCAGGAACTTCGTCATCCCTACCTACCCTAAGGGAAAAGAAAATAAAAGGGAGAAAGGAAAAGACGAAAGGCGAGGAAAAGGTTGTAGCAGTATCTGAATCCTCGGACGATTTCGGGATTTTTGATCAACCCACAAGCCTCGAGGAAGATCCTGACGAGATGGGGATACAAAGAAAACCTCAAAAAAGCTTGCTGGAGCTGATGGAAGGTCAGTCGGGAAAGAGTACGCCTACAAAATCAATACCATCCCAGGCTTCATCTCTTCCAGCTAGGTCTCCTCCTCCTACTCCTCGTTAACCTCCTCGGCCATCACCACAACCAGCACTTCCTAACGCCGTCGAGCAGAAAAGGCGCAGGGAACAAAAGGGCAAGGAGGTGGCAGACACGAGCAAGTCTCGTCCAACTCGAGAGGAGGATGCCCAACGAGCTGCAAAGCAGTAGAAAACCAGGCACCAAGCCGCGCGGGGCCAAGAGAAATCTGATTCCCAACATCCTGAACCACAAGTATGGTTGCCAGCACCTATGCACAGTGGAGAGCCCCTGCGAGATGATGCATCTATAAGGGACTTTAACGGTGGCATAGGGTGTCACGTAGCCTCGGCCATAGAGGAAGCCTTATTGCTCCCAAAAGATATGGCCGAAATAAAGAATATGAGGAAAAATGAACTCGTCCTCGACAACAAACGATATTTGGGCATGGTAAGGAGCTAACTTTTATCTTTCTCATTCTGTAACTGTTACCCACCAATATGCACTTTTCATTGACTATAGTGTTAACCTTTTTCCTACAGATCATCCAAAATACTTTCAAGCTAGATGAGATGCTCAACGCCTGTTCCGATTAGCTAGATGATGAAAGAAAAAGACGGACAACGGCTGTACAGACCTTGTCCAAATTTGAACAGGACTTGGCCGATGCAAAGAAAAAGTTACAGGCCGAAGAGCAAGCTCGCAAGAGCGCCGAGTCGGCATTAGAAGGCTACCAAAAGCAGGCCGAGGACCAAGGGAAACTCCTGCGTGAGGCGAATGCCGAGCTAAAGAAGACTCCAGAGCAAATCCTAGTTCTTAGGAAGCACCTGGAGGAAACTCAAAAGCTAAGGGAGCGAGCTGAAAAGTCCAAGGAGCAAGCCGAGAGAGCAAAAATCGATGCCAAACAGGCAATGAACGAAGTTGAGCAGAGAGGCTACGAGGTTGGTATAGCTGAAACTGAGAAGGCTTTGAGAGCCGAGGTTCCAGAGGTATGCCGTATCTACTGCGCAAGAACTTGAAGTGAGGCTCTTAACCGTGCTGGGGTTGAAGCCTCATCTGAGTTACGTAAGCCAGAAAACATATTCTATCCCGATGCGATCCGTCCCCCAGTTCTTCTACCTCTTCAGGCTGATGCTCCCTCTTCAGTTATTAACCTCAACGAGGAGGTTTCGCCTCACAGTTTTCCTCCCCGTGGCCAGCCGGAGTTAGCTAAAGGGGGACTTGCCCCTCCAGGAGCTTCCCCAGACAAGACCACCACCCCTTCGGAGGCAGAGACGGCTTCTCAAGGTTTTCAGCAGGATTTGGACTCTACAGTTCTACCAACTGGGGGCGTTACCAAAGCCAAAGAGGGAACCACCACTTCGGAGGCAGACATACCCGCCAGCCAGAACCCAAAGATTCAATTGAAATTGAAAAAATAGAACTTGTTTTGTAGCTTAACTAGACATTTAGTAGGGGACTTCCTCGCTCATTTTCTTATCTCTTTTACTACTTCATGTTATTTTTGCGCTCGTTCACTGTGTTGTTGTAATTTAGATAGGTTCATTTCAACTACCTTTTGCTTGAATGGGGCAATCTTACTCATACATATCGTCAATCGATAATTAGCAATAGGCAATAAGCATTAATACAACAGGATCTTAGGGAGACGTTTTAGATATGCACGTATTCTTTCTAATCAATTGCAATTCTTTACGAAAGTTCATAAACTAAATAAAATCATGCCTTCAGTGCCTTGATTGTACGCCAACTTACGTCCAAAGATCTCTCTTTGATTCCCCAATGAGTGTTACAGGGCGTTATTTCCCGTTAAGTTTGTGATTGGAAGATTTATTACAACTCAGTTACCATTCAACACTTCAATACACATCATAGGACGTTAATTTCCACCAAGTTTGTGGTTCGAGGACCTGACATGACTTAGTTTCTGTTTAACATTTTAATATACATCACATGACGTTAATTTCCACCAACTTTGTGGTCCGAGGACCTGACATGACTTAGTTTCTGTTTAACATTTCAATATACATCATAGGACGTTAATTTCCACCAACTTTGTGGTCCGAGGACCTGACATGACTTAGTTTCTGTTTACCATTTCAATATACATCATAGGACGTTAATTTCCACCAAGTTTGTGGTCCGAGGACCTGACATAACTTAGTTTCTATTTAACATTTCAATATACATCATAGGACGCAGGAGTACAGGATGTATGGTTGACGTAAATTAAAAGAAAATTTTGAATTGAAACACTTTTATTAATAATAATACCTCTTGAGATTATTTACATTCCAAGAATGGAGTACAGCTTTTTCATCTAGGTCTTCCAGATAATAGGCTCCTATTCCCGCTACAGAAGTGATCCGATATGGCCCTTCCCAATTAGGTCCCAGTTTTCCCCAATTTGGATTCTTGGTGGCCCCCAGAACTTTCCTTAGCACCAAATCTCCTATGGCTAACGGCCTCATCTTCACATTACTATCATAGCCCTGCTTGAGTTTATGTTGGTAGTAAGCCAGTTGAACCATCGCGCTCTCCCTTCGTTCTTCAATCAGGTCCAAGCTTTTCTCCAACATCGTATCATTACTATCCGAAGAGAATGTACTGGTCCTTAACGTTGGGAATCCAGTTTCCAGGGGAATGACAGCCTCAGCCCCATAGGTCATGGAAAAGGGGGTTTCCCCCGTTGAACGTCAGGGTGTTGTCCGATACGTCCAAAGCACATGTGGCAATTCTTCCACCCACTTTCCTTTCGCGTCATCCAGTCTCTTCTTAAGCCCACTGACTATTACTTTGTTAACAGCTTCAACCTGCCCATTGCCTTGTGGATAAGCCAGAGTGGAATATCTGTTTCTTATACCCAGTTCTGAACAATATTCCCTAAAGGCATTGCTATCAAATTGGAGTCCATTATCTGAGACAAGAGTGCGGGGAATTCGGAATCGCGTAACAATGTTTCTCCAAACAAACTTCTTCACATCTACGTCTCTGATGTTCGCCAAGGACTCAGCTTCAACCCATTTAGTGAAGTAGTCTGTGCCGACCAGCAGGTACTTCTTGTTTCCTATGGCTTTAGGAAAAGGGCCGACAATGTCCAGGCCCCACTGGGCAAAAGGCCAAGGGCTAGAGAGAGGGTTAAGAACTCCTCCCGGTCGGTGGATATTTGAAGCATATCTTTGACACTGATCGCACTTCCTAACGTACTCCTGCGCTTCATTACACATATTTGGCCACCAATATCCTTGTGTGATGGCTCGACATGATAGAGACCTTCCTCCTGTATGGCTTCCACAAATGCCCTCATGCAATTCTTCCAGGATTGACTCTACTGTCTCAGGAGGCACATAGAGCAGGTATGGCCCAGAAAAAGACCGTTTGTATAACCTTTTATCCTCAGATAACCAGTACCGAGGAGCTTTCCTTCGTATTTTCTCAGCTTCCACCTTATCTTCGGGTAATATGTCACTTTCAAGAAATTTTAATATGGGATCCATCCAGCTTGACGACGGACTGGTTTGATTGATTTGGCAAACCTCTTTTTTTGGTGAGGTGAGGGTACACAGGTCTTCGACGATTATCACCCGAGGAAAATTTCGTACTGAGGAGGTGGCAAGGGTTGCCAAGGAATCAGCGTGGGTATTTTCACCTCGAGGAATATGCAATAAGTCGAAAGACTCAAACTTCGTTCGTAGACGCCTAACCCGGTCCAAATACCCTTGCATCCTTGGGTCTCGGGCCTCCAACTCTCCTCTCACCTGGCCGACCACCAATCTCGAGTCTGAGAATAACTTCACTGCCTTTCCACCCATTTTACGGACCATACTCATTCCCATTATCAAAGCTTCGTATTCTGACTCGTTGTTAGTAGCCGAGAACCCCAATCTTAACGACTTCTCGATGATGACCTCCTCGGGGGATATCAACACCAATCCCAATCCTGCTCCCCGTTGGTTTGCGGCCCCATCCACGTACACCCTCCAAAAGGACTCACCTTGTGCGGATATTAGGCCAACCGATTTTTCATCCATGTGACCATGATTCATATTAACTTCTTCTGAGCATTCAGCAAACTCAGCCACCAGATCGGCAAGGACCTGACCTTTCACAGTGGTGCGAGGCATGTATTTGATATCGAAAGCACCCAGAATCGTGCCCCACTTGGCAATTCTTCCGGTGTAGTCAGCACTTCTAAGTATGGACTTAAGAGGCAGTTGGGTCAAGATAACCACAGTATGGGCCTGAAAGTAGTGCGAAAGTTTGCGTGTTGCATGGACCACCGCCAATATGGCCTTTTCCAATGACAAATATCTCACCTCGGCCTCATGGAGGGATTTACTAACATAATAAACTGGCCTTTGGACGCCATTGTCTTCTCGTATCAAGATGAAACTAACTACATGAGAGGCTACCGCCAAATAAGCAAACAACACCTCATCCACCTCAGGACTAGACATGATAGGTGGCCTGGACAGGTATTCTTTCAACTGCTGGAACGCTTCAGTACACTCCGTGGTCCATTCAAATCCCTGCCACTTATGCAATAAGCGAAAAAAAGGACGACACCTCTCAACCGACCTGGAGATGAACCGATTCAACGCAGCCGTCATCCCAATCAGTTTCTGCACTTCTTTTGGATTCCGAGGTGCTTGCAAATCGTTGATGGCCCTAATCTGGTCTGGGTTCACCTCAATTCCTCTATGGGTCACCATGTACCCCAAGAACTTCCCGGAACCTACACCAAAGGAGCACTTTGAAGCATTCAAGCGCAACTTATGTTTTCTCAGTATCCCGAAGATACTCGTGAGGTCCTCCACGTATTCGGACACCACTTTACTTTTCACAACCATATCATCGATATAAACTTCAATACTTCTACCCAGTTGCGGTTCAAACATTTTCTTCATCATGCGTTGGTAGGTAGATCCAGCGTTTTTCAAGCCGAAGGGCATCACCTTGTAATGGTAGTTCCCAATCGGGGTCACAAAAGCAATCTTTTCCTGATCGTCGGCGGCCAGCGGTATTTAGTGATACCCTTGGAAGGCATCCAAGAAACTCATCCTGGGGTGACCCACGGTCGCATCCACCAACTGGTCGATCTTCGGCATAGGAAATGGATCCTTGGGGCAGGCCTTATTAAGATCCGTGAAGTCCACGCACACTCGCCATTTTCCAGTCTTCTTTTTTACTACCACCGTATTGGCCAACCACTGAGGGTAAAAAACTTCCTTGATAGCCCCAGCCTATTTGAGCTTGGCAACTTCGCTTCTAACCGCCTCGGCATGTTTCTTCGATGGTCACCGAGGAGGTTGCCTCCTGGGCATAATGGCGGGGTTCACGTTGAGTCGATGACAAATGAAATTCGGGTCCACCCCTGGGGCTTCATACGAGTCCCATGCAAAAACGTCCACATTGGCTCGGAGGAATTCCAGCAAACTCGCTTTCTCTTGCAAAGGCAATTTAGCCCTAACCTGGAAGAATTTTTCCGGATCATCAGCAACAACCACCTTCTCCAGATCTTCACACTCTACCCCATTGGCTGGCACGTCCAAGCCTCGTACTGGGGACTTTAATTGCTATAACTCATTGTCGGCCGTAGCCGAGGTTTCTGCCTCTGGCCGATGCTGTATAGCCACGACTATGCATTGCCGAGCAGCCGCCTGATTCCCTACTATTTCCAACACTTGGTCTCCGGATGGATACTTCACCTTCTGATGCAGAGTAGACGAGACCGCTTTAAGGGTGTGAAGCCAAGGTCTGCCCATAATAGCCGTGTACGGAGAAAAAATATCCCCAACGATAAAATACACCTCCACCACATCCGTACCTGCTTGCACAGGCAGCCTAATTAGTCCTTTAGGAGTGACCATCCTTCCCTCAAAACTTACCAGAGGAGAGTTGTAGGTTGTTAAGTCCTCTAGCTTCAAACCTAGCCCCTTGTACAAGTCTGGATACATTACATCCACAGCGCTACCCTGATCAACCATCACCCTTCTGACATCGTACCCACCAATTCTCAACGTTACCACCAAAGCATCCTCATGGGGTTGTACGGTCCCGACCATATCCTCATCCGAAAAGCCTAGAATCAGGGGGACACGCACCTTGGCCCTCTTCGATGCTTGGGAATGATCCTCGGCCGGGGATCGGGACACCAACAACACTCTGAAGGGGCAAGATCCAGTCCTCCCCGGGGCCGCAAAGATAACGTTAATCGTACCCAGGGGGAATCTTGATGAAGCGTCCCCACGCACCTCTGAACTTGCTTGGCTCGCCCTTCCACTGGAGTGATGCAAGAGTTGTTTCAATTTCCCTTCGCGGACCAACTGTTCCAAGTGATCCCATAAATTCCTGCAATTATCCGTCGTGTGCCCATGATCCTGATGATAATGGCAATACAAGTTCGGGTTGCGTTTCCTAGGCTCTCCCGCCATCTTGTTTGGCCATTTGAAGAATGGCTCGTTCTTTATCTTCTCCAAAACCTGCTGCACTGGCTCTAGAAATACTGCATTAACAACCTGGGCGTCCGCCGAACCCAACTGCCCAACAAAATCCCTCCGTGGTCGGCTGTTATTATAACAGTCCGACCTGAAATCCCTCATCTCCTGAAGGATCACCTTGGCCTTTCCTTTCTCCTGAAGTTGATCTTCCTCTACCCTTCTGTACTTATCTATTCTGTCCATCAGTTGGCGCACACTGGTGACAGGTTTGCCCGTCAGGGATTTCCTCAAATCGTGATCAGCTGGGAGACCAGCTTTGAAAGTGGTTATAGCCACAGCATCGTTCTTTCCCTCTATTTCGTTAAACATTTCCCAGTACCTATCCGAGTAATTCTTGAGAGTCTCGCCCTCTCGCATAGACAGAGCCAGCAAAGATCCCAAAGGCCGAGAAGTCCTGCTGCATGTAATAAAGCGAGCACCAAAAGCCCGAGTCAGTGTTTTGAAAGATCCAACAGAATTGGCCCTTAAGCCGTTGAACCACCTCATCGCCGTCGGACCCAAACTTGATGGAAAAACTTTGCACATCAAAGCCTCGTCCCTGGATTAAATAGCCATCTTCTGGCTGTAATAGCTTACATGTTCCACCGGATCTGAATGGCCATCATACAGAGAGAACGTAGGCTGATGGAATCGCCGAGGATGAATCGCATCGTCTATGTTTCTCGTAAAGGGCGACTTGGAAATTTGACTCAAGGCTTTGTTCATGGCATCATTTCCCAAGCCCCTACTAGGTGGACTTCTACGCTTACGTCGATGGTGGTGCTCCTCTTCATAGGAGAAAGTTTCGCTTGGCGGCGTTCTCGATCTCCGCCTATAACTAGCTCCATCCGACTCCTCAGATGATGGTTCGGAACAAGGTGGGGAGCGCTCCCGCCGTGCATGGCGCAACTCTCTCTTCAAATCTGTAATCTCACGTTGCAGATTCCCATCATGCTTCGCGTATGAGACGTGATTCTTCCCACGAGAGTGGTTTCTGGTGGTATAAGTTGTACGTACACTCCCCTCATGGACTTCTCTCCGTTCGGGACTCATCCGGGAATCACCATGCTGGGAGCCCCTTGACTCTGCCTGGTGCAGGTTGGCATCCTCCTGATGCTGTCCCACCGCGTGGTGTTGTGGACCCACTTCCTCCGTCAGAAACGTTGCACTGGACGTCTTTTAAGTTAACACAAGCTCTTCCCACAGACGGCGCCAATTGTGAGGACACAATTTGTAACGACCCAAAACGATACTGGGTTCGCACGTAAATAAGCCCAAACAATATAATTTGTAGAGTGTGGGAGTTAAGAACTAGGTTAACTTTTTCTTACTGAAAAGATTCACCCTCACGTGTTTCGAAGGCCCAGAGCTGGCTCAACGATCGTTTTGTTTTGGTAATCGATACAGTTCTTTTTCTCTTTCCGTTCTTCTTCTTTAGTCTCTGTTTTCTTTTTTTCTTTTTTGTTCCGATCCTTTTCTGCATGTTCTTCTTTCAGTTTATATACCACCCTTTGTGTTCCATCCTCACCACACGCGTGTAGATTGGGTTCGGAGGATTTCTTTCTGTCCCATCTAACACCTCCTGGAACTTCCTATGGGCAGCTGTAAGGCTGTCTCCTTACTGTTCAGGTATCACCTCCACATTAATGCGGCCAGAGAGTTGGTTGAGAGGTAATTAATGCGGAGGCAGCTGTAGTTATAGATATTTGTTTGTCTTTTCTCTTTTACCCTTGGTCTGTTATCCTATCTTCAGTGGTGACGTAATTCTGAGATCCGGTTGCAACAAGACCGCGTCCTGATCGTCCTCGGACGCATACTGCCGAGGAGTATGGCGTCCTCGGACAAATACAGAACTCTACGCTCGTGATATTGACTACCACCCCCCTTCGGTAATTGCCTTGTGACCTGACTTGGCCTCCTCGGACGGACATGCATCCTCGGACGGGTCACAGGCCCAACGATCCTGACCTTAATGGGCCTGTTGATTGACAGGCCCCCACAGTTCCAGTATGATATTTTATTTTGACATATAAAGAATTAACACTTCAATAATTGTGCAAATATTATGGCAATTTGTTGCGTTAATATTTTATTATTATTATATAAACAAGTTCAACGGATGATATTACCACAAAAAAAAAATAAAATAAAAAAGAGGAGAAGAAGGCAAGCGTAACAGTGGAGATTGAACAACTCTTAGACCAAAACACTCTATCACTATCACCACATATAAATATTTAAAAAAGGAAAAACTGAAATGAACAAGAAAACTGGTATAAACGATAATACGTTTTAAAAAATAATTAATAAATAAAAAAAACGAAGGCCAAATCTCATGTAATGGTGAGTTTATGCTCACCAAAGGCCAAAATTACGGTTGAAATATCTTTACTTTATATCAAGTTTTGTTTTGTTAAATGGTGACTTTTTTCTTTTTCAAAACAAAGCCCACTGATTTGGCTTAGAAAAGAGACAAAAACTTGACTAAACCAAACTAAAGCACTGTAGACATAGGTATTGATACTTTTTACATAGTTAATAGATCGAAATAGAAATAGAAATAAATACGGTGTATATAATACCATTTCCTTCTAACATTCTTTAAAAAAAAAAAGTTAAAAACGTTAAATAATAAAAAAATGCTAGTTTTTTTCATAACATCATAAGATCTTAGATATATGGTTGGGATTAAGCAGAAAGAAAGACAATATATATATATATATATATATAGTAATACAAATTATTAGGTAATTTTTTTGTCATAAATGTGACGTTAAAACAAAGTGTGAAAAGTGAAGAAAAGTAGATGTGATAATTAACTATTCACAAATTAATTTCATGTTGTCTTGTAAATATTGCAAAAAAAAAGTTGTTGGTATAGTTTGTAGTCCAAGAATTGAGATCAGGTACAATATTTAGGATATTGCACTTGATGCAATACTATTGAACGGGGAGATTAAAAGTTACAAAAACTAACTTTCAATCTCAACTATTAAATAAAGAGAAAACATTGGGTCAGGAGCTGGCGTAAAACCTGTGTTTTATGCCAGCCAATCCTGACCTGCCATGTCACCATTTTTTTTTTTTTTTAGCAAAAACATTAAGCCTTAAGCCTCTCTTCCTCTCTTTCTCTTCTCTCCTCACCTGATCTCTCCATCTTTGAATCAAACCCACAGCCTCCATGGTCGAAGCTTTAAAGCTCAACACAAGCCACCAGTCTCACAGTCTGAGTTTATTACCCAACAACTCTTTATTTTTCCCTCAGCCTCTGCTCTCTTCTCTTTCCTTTCTCATTTCTATTTTTTTGTCTTTATTCACTCATGATGTGCTTTTGTTTGTGCTTAGTGGTTCAGTGATTATGGTCTGGTGACTGTGGTCAAGAGACACAGTGGTGGTTCGGCGATTGTAGTCATGAGGCACGGTGGTGATGTGGGTCTAATTTGGTGGGTTTCGTGGGCTGATTTGGTGGGTTTCACGGGCTGATTTGGTGGGTGAGTGGGTCGGTGCTAGTGGGTCTTGGATGTTTGTAACGGAGGTGCCTCGGCGATGGTGATGATGAGTCTCGGTGGTGTTATTGATAGGTTAGTGGCATGGTGGTTGTTGATGGGTTGCTGAGAAGTGGAAAAGGAAATGGGGCGACAGTGGAGGTATTTTTGTTTTTTTTTTTTTTTTTGCTGGGGTTTAATTGTTGATGGATTGTTGGGTTGCTAGGTTTGATTGTTGGGGCGATGGTGTTGTGGGTTTTTTTTGTTTTGGTACTATGGTTTGTGGTTGTGGTCGATGGTGGTTCAAACTCAAGCCGTGAGACTGGTGGCTTGTGTTGAGCTTTGAAGCTCTGGCCATGGCAGTGGTGATGGTGGCTTGTGTTGAGCTTTGAAGCTCCAGCCATGGAGGTTGTGGGTTTGATTCAAAGATGGAGAGAGCAGGTGAGGAGAGAAGAGAAAGAGAGGGAGAGAGGCTTAAGGCTTAATGCTTTTGCTGGAAAAAAAAAAAAAATGGTGACATGGCGGGTCAAGATTGGCTGGCATAAAACACATGTTTTACGCCAGCTCCTAACCCAATGTTTTCTCTTAAATAAAAAAATATTAAAAAAATAAAAAGTTAAATTTAAAAGTTAAAAATGTAAAAAAATTTGTGAAGGAAATGGTGTAATTGCATGGTCCAATTGCTTGATCTCAATCCGTAGTCCACAACCACCCTTTCAAAAGTATCATACATTCATAAATGATCACTGACAAGTGACAACGTGGGCAGTTAGCAAACGTGTGGCCGGCGTGCATGAAACGAGTGAAGCTGTGAGGGAACACGCTAACCACGCTGATGAAGAGGAAGAGGCATCACTGAGTGGAACATCATTAGTCACAAGACTCGCAACCTCCTTTATATACACCAACAGATCGGTTCAAATCTTCATTATCTTCTTATCCAACAACTGTTTACAAAGCAAACCCTCTTCCAATTCATTCAGATTCTCTCACAAACACAATGAACTTTCTTTCAGATCTTCAGAAGAAATCTAACAGTTCTTTTGAGACTCACCTCCCTGAAGAAAAGAATGATCAAAACCAAAACCAACACCAACACCACCAACCATCAAACGCTGAGCTCATGGCCAGTGCCAAGTTGTTAGCTGAGGCAGGCCAAACCACTATTAGCCAGGGAGCTGAAAAAGTTGACAAGGCCAGGGTAGCTGGAGCAGCTGGTGATCTTTTGGGAGCTGCCTCTAGCTATGGAAAGTTGGAAGAAAAGAGCTACGGCAAGTATGTGGAAAAGGCTGAGACTTATCTCGACCAATATGGCAACCCCTCCTCCCAATCCCAATCCCAATCCCATTCCACCACCACAGACTCAGAACCACATTCAGCTGCTGCTGCTGGTGATCATGAAAGTGAAGGCAATACTGAAAGTGGGACTGGGGACTACGTGAAGATGGCTCAAGGTTTCTTGAAGAAATGAACATTTAAATTCCAATTTCCCAACTGCTTATGCTTAGCAGTTTCTTAATTTGGTGTATCTCTAATATTACGACACCCTTGTTTCTGAGTGTTCTTTTTTTTTCTTTTTCCAATCTTGTGTTGTATGTTCTATAGTATGTTTGTTCTCTGTTTAGCTTTTAGATTGTAACGGGGCTGAAGCAGACTTAGATCTACTCTGTCAAGAAATTATTAATTAAGAATAAAATTTGTGCTATTTGCTATAGCTTATAGCCTATAAACCAAATAAGTATCTTTACTCTCTAGCTCATATCTCAAAATATTGCACCGTATTGGATGACCTAGCCTAGGACATGTATCCATTAATTTTTCTATTTTTTGGAGGTTACATGTACCTGACTACTTATCTACGTGTGACTACTTATATATCTTCGTGTTGACTCGGGCGTGTGATTTATTTGCTAGGAATTATGAATGTAACAAAACTCTTACTTGGTATTGATTTATTTTTGCAAGGCCTTGGCATTGTATTGTGTTATGTGTTTATGTGAAAATGCAGCTCTAATAAACATGGACATGTATCATCACGTGAGTAATTTATAACTTATTTTCACATATGGTGAATAGTTTACACTTACAATAATATAAAGGAGTTTTAGTAAGCCATTCAAAACTTTGGGTGTTTTGTTATTTGTGTTTTGTGGAATAATCTAGCATCATTTTGCGGCAAATAAGTAATTAAAAAGAGAAAGTTTATGGTACACCATGAGAAGTGGAGAAAGAATGAGGGTATATTTGAAAGTAATTGTCAATTTATCTAGCACACGAATGAAATCAATCAATTAAAGTACAGACCTTATTATGTGGGACAGTAAAATGTTGCCATGTGTTGTATTCTTTGATATTTTATTTATTTAGTTCATTGAATTAGCCAATGAAATAAATGCATATATTTAAATATCTATAGTTGAGCATTAATTATTTATAATAAATGAATTTATATGATTATTTTTATAAATTTTATATAAAAAATTATTTTTTATTTGGAATAATAATAATAATAATAATAATAATAAGGATGCAATTTGGATATGAGCCCAAAAGGTAAAATGATCTAGGTCCAACGAGCCCAATACAATGTATTTATAGAGAGTAAGTTGGAAAACTAGGCTCTAACAAGTTGGGTAACAATTAAAGGGGATTCAAATGACAATAAAGTGAAGATAGATTAGTTTTATCTTAAGAAAATCGTCCTCGGCACAATCCGAGGAGATCAATTCTTAAATATATTTCTTGAATTTGATTACAAGTACAATTCTTAGTGCTATAGTATTCTTCTCTCAATTCTTCGATCCCCTTCCATTTTGGTATCCTCTCTATTTTATACTCTCTTCTTTCCTTTATTTCCACCCTCCACGTGTACATTAGATTGCTAGTGTTAATCCTTGTCCCATTAGCACCTTCTTGAAGTCTTTGGGAGTAGCTGTAAAGCTGAAAACTACTGTTTAGGTATCACTTCTACATAAATGCGGCCAGAGAGTTAGCTGCAAAGCATTCAATATAGTGGTAGCAGCTTTTTCTTAGATATTATATGGCTTCCTCTGTCTTGTGCCTCTAGGATGTTTGTCTTTATCACCAGAACCTTCTAGAACGTTGCCCTAGATGGCAGACCATACCGTCGATTATCGGCTTTGCTCAGCCGATGAGGCATTCATCCTCAGACCACCTTCTTGGACTCTTATGACCAAACCTCACCTCTTCATTTGCTAACACGTGCTCTCATAACAGTAATTTACCCATCCTCATGCTACTTAATGTTCTCGGATTGGGCTCCCGGCCCAATATATACATAGATACATACTATTGGGCCTATCACCCCCACAATAATAATAATAATATGACATTCTTTCTTGCGTTTCGTTGTTTTGAAAACAATTCACACAAAAGCTATAAAAAATTAAATATTTGTGAATTTACTAAAATTAATCTTAACAATTTAGATTTCCTAATGACATTTATATATAAATGAATACTGTAGTATTTACTTTATGTAATTAATAAGATTACTAATAGGATAAATATTTTTAATTAGTTTGTTATATTAATTATTTTAAGTGGTATATTAATATTTAAGTATAATTAAAATTTGATATTATTTTTCTAAGATTTATATGAGAAACAATTAATTTAAAATATTATATTTTTGCTCAAATTTAGTTGCTTTTGAAACTATAATAACAAAGTCAAACAAAAGAAAAAAAAATAATGACACATAATCAAGATGAAACGTGCCTATATATATCAAATACTATATCATGCAATTTTAAAATTTTAAAATATGATCAAATCACACTCTTATTGTCTTTTGATTTTGTCTGTAAAATAAAACACTAAAGATTAATTATTAATTTTTGTTAGAACAATTATTGAAATATTGGAGAAAACTAAGAAAGTATTTACTCTCCCTTATGACTCATCTTTCTGTTAGTTCTCAACTCTCCCATGGCAATCACATATTGCAAGGCTTGTGTTGAGTTGCAACATGCCTGTATGCTAGAATGCCAATTTAGTTGATATTGTTCAAGTATAGGATCTACCAATTGGATTCTTGGAAATCTTAAAAGAGCTTTTGGGTTGCAAAACATGAAAGACATGCTAGATAACGTGCAAGAAAATCAATGTATTAGCGGGAGGGGGAGGAGTGGTAGGGGATGAAGATGGTAACTAGATCCTTGGCTTCTCTTGCCGTATTGGCATCACATCTAGCTATATTGCTAAATTATGGGATATGCGAGATGACCTTACACTTTGCCTTAACAGAAATTTTCTAGTTGTGATCATTGATCTAGATGCCAAAGCTGTAATTAATGTGATATCTAATCCCAACCAACCTAATTCTATTATTTCTTCTATTGTCAATGACTGTAGGCACCTAGCTTCCAAAATCCCCCAGACTCGTTTTAATTAGTCACTACTTCAGAGAAGCGAACAGATGTTCGAATCTCCTTGCAAAAAGAGGAACTCACCAATTCTTAGGCCTTATTATGTATGATAGTCCACCTATGGACTTAGAGAAATGTATTTCTTTTGAATTTTCTGGGTTGTAGCTTAACAAGTGTTGTCCTAAGATGCTTGCTTCTCTTTAGCTTTTAATGTTATTTCCTTTTTACCCAAAAAAAAAAATGTCAGTAGCTTGTCTTTCTCGATTGTAATTGTGTGCTTTATTTTAATTTAATAAAATAAATAAATTTTCCATTCCAGCACTCTTGTCATCTCTTATCCTAGTAAACTGATATCATGATTGTTATTAATTTCTAGTGGTACTAAAAGTTGAGATCAAATTCAACTTGTATGAGCACAATTTGGTTCCTAAGCCCAAAAGGTAAAAGGACTTGGGCCCAAAGAGCCCAATACAATGAATTTGTAGAGAGTGGGTTAGAAAACTAAGTTCTACTGAGTTAGATAACAATTATAGTGGATCATCTAGATGATAAGAAAGCAAAGATAAACTAGTTTTTCCCAGAGAAAATCGTCCTCAGCCCAATCCAGGAGATTAGTTCTTGTATATATTCCTTTTGGATTTGATTACAAGTCTAGTTCCTGTTGTTATAGTGCTTTTCCCTCAATTTCTCGATCCCTCACTATAATGGGATCCTTCTCCTTTATATTGCTCCCTTTCCTTCTATCTCAGCCCTCCATGTGTAAATCAAATGGCTGACTTTTGTCCTTGTTCCATCGCACCTTCCTAAAACTTTTAGTGGTAGCTATAAGGCTGAATATCACTGTTTAGGCATCATTTCCACATTAATGCGACCAAAGAGTTAGCTACGGAGCATTTAATGCGGCGGTAGTAGCTTTCCCTCAGATATTTCTCACTTTCTTTCTATCTTATCCCTTCCTAATGCTTATCCCTGCTAGCAGAATTGCCCAGAATGTTGTCCCTGATGTCAAGCCAACCCTTTTGACCTCTGCCCTGTTAAGTCGAGGGGAAATCTGTCCTCGGACATACTTCTTGGAACCTTAAAACCAAATCCCTTCACCCATTCACTAGCTTGCTCTCCCACACTAGTGTCTACCCGTCCTCAAAGTATTGAATGTCCTCAGACAGGGCTTATGGCCCAATATACCCTTCAGGGCCTGCCATCCCTACAATAGCCCCTTGAAATTCTCCTTTTTTGGCTCCTCAAAGAAAAAGACGATTTCGATATTACCATTACCATCCTCTTCTTGCCATATGTCACCTCTGTATGCACAGATGCCTTTCTAACTGCCCAACGCACACTCCTGACGTTTCGGCATCCGGGACACGTCTATAGTAAAGTCCTGCGGCTCCGTGTCCCCCACGTTCTTCGACATGATAAATATCCAATGGCTGAGGATCTCATTGGAACTTGAGCGGGAATTTTCCTACTCTCCTTTCCCTCTAATACAAATACCATTCGAAGACCACATTCACTTCACTTTTGCAATCATAAATATCAAGAGCTAGTCCGAGGAGAGTTCCTTCCTTCGCGTAAGTCATTTAAACATTCTCTTTTTCTTTCTCTTATACTTTTTCTTTATACAGAGTCCTTCTCTCCTCGGCCCCCCTAACTTCCTTTCACCTTCAACTATTTCTGACAAATGGGTAGATTTGCTTACCTGGTAGACTCCCTAGAGAGTATAAAGAGCTTTAATGCTCAATATGGAATCTCGCAAGGGGTTTCCATTAGGTACTGTAAACAAGGGGATTGATATGTCCAAAGGCAGGAGGGAGAAGTAGTAATCTCGATGATCGCCTTTATAGAGGGAGGGATGAGAATTCCCATGGACAGAGTCACTAGGGATTACCTGATAGCCTATAGATTAGCACCCTCCCAATGTGCCCCAAATATGTTTAGGATCCTAGGTAGTGTTGATGCCCTCAACGAGAAGATAGGTGTGAACCTCACTCATCACGACATTAATTGGGTTTACAACCGCCATAAACTAACAGGGCAAGGCTACTACCTAAAAGCTAGGAAACCTACAGTTAGGCTCATATCATGCCTCCCTGAGTCTAATAAGGGCATGAATAAGGACTACTTAATTGTCTAAGGGAAGTGGCACGACGGCCTTCATTGTCCGACGAGAGAAGGGACACCATGTGGGGTTTTTAGGTATAGGTCTATTATTCAAATAATAATACCCCCTTTTCTCACCAACATCTTCCGTGCTCATTTGTTTTTTGTTTTCTTCTTTTTTTTTTTCTTGTACTTATAATTTTAGTTCCCTCTGATTTGTGCCACTTTTTCTTAACAGCATTTTTCTATTTCTAATGGTTTTGCAAATAAGCATGCTACTACTCCGAACATAAACTTAGTTAACCAGCCAAATTTAAACAAAGTACTCAAGGCTGAGGTCTTTGTCCATAGTGACAGGCAGTTAAGGGCAGCCCACATCATCCTCGGCTACAACCCAATCTCATCCAACTTTCAGGCACTAAAGTGTGTAATCAAGGCGAGGGACCCACGTTTGCACCAAATCAACGTAGTAGTCCCCGGCTTCCTCGTCACCAGTCCCATTCCAAAGGGTGTACTGCAAGTGGAACTACCCTCTCGATTTGCAGCTAAGGTGGAAGCAACTTCCTCCCAACTAATAATCAAAGAAGAGGAAGAAGAAGAAATAGTAGAAGTTTCGGACTTCGAGGACGACTTCGAGGTCTTTAACCAGTCCGAGGCCCCAGAAGTCCTAGCCGGTGATTTCAGCCATCTCCTTTCAGCCTAAGTTAGCCATAATCAGGAAACCACTGATATTCCAAAAGCCATGGGGATACAGTGTAGAACAAGTTCAAGCCTCCGAAAGCTGTTGGAGTCCCAAGCTGGTGGCAACGTGCTAGGGAGGGCAACGCAGACCAAGCCTCCCACCCCTCCATCCACCCAATCTCTTCGAGCTGACCCTGTCGACCATAAGAGGAAAAGGGAGTAGAAGGGAAAAAAGGTGGTGGAAGGAGGAAAATACCATTCCTCCCAGGAGGCTAAGGCCCAAAAGGGGGCCAAACAAGCCAGAGTGATGCAGACGGTGGCGAACAAGAGAAGTGATTCTCAAGTCAAACCTCCGGCCTAGACTCCTTCCTTAGTACTGGACAGAGTTCCCCTGCCCGCTGATGCCTCCATTAGGGACTTCCAGCAAGGGAAGGCTGGTTATATGGCCTACACCGTGGAACAGGCGCTGCTACTGCCTAGGGACATGGCCGATCTAAGGTCAATGAGGAAGCATGAGGTATTCCTTAGCTTGAAGAGGGACCTTGCTCTGGTAAGTTCATAAATTGGCTTTCTCATATTCAAAATTATAATTAATTTTTTTTTTAATTGTCGTGCTTGTCCCCTTGAAGGGCTGTCTAAGCTGCACACAAACCGAGGAGTTAGTGAACGGCTCCAACAGGCAAATGAAAGATTAAGAAGCTGGGCAGATTGTTGCTGTGGAGGCCTTCAAGGTGGCGAAGAAAAAGATCCAGGAGTTGAATGTCAAGCTCACCAAAGCTGACCAGGAGAAGAAAAGCGTCGAGGCTGCTTTATAAGGGGCCGAAAGGTAGGTAAAGGCTCAACGCAAGCAACTCTGGCAGGCCGAGGATGAGCTCGCTACAACTAAGGATCACATTAATGTCCTGAAGAAGAAACTGGAGGAGACTGAGAAGGCCAGGGACCAAGCTGAGCAGGACGTGTATGATGTGGAGGTGGCAGAGACTGAGGAGGCTCTCAGGGCTGAAGTCTCAAAGGTGTGTAGGAACTACTGCCTCCAAGTGTGGAACGAGGCCCTTAACCAAGCTAAGGTTGAGGCCTCTTCCTTCCTTAGGAGAGCAGAGAGTGTATACTATCCTCCTGTCATCCACGCATCAAGCTCTTCCGAATCCAAGGTTGACACTGTCTCTGAGAAGGTAGATATTGGCAAGGATAGCCCGGCTAAGGCCCTTCTTTCCTCTGACAGTCCTTCCAAGGAGGCCGAGCAGCTTGGGGTCGCTGAAAAGAAAACAGACACAACTAAGGGAGTGGCCTCTGATGTCACCAAGCCCCTAGCTGCTCTTGATGCTACTAAGCCTCCACTTGCCCCCAAAGACCCCCCCCCCCCCTCCCAAAGAGAAAGAGGCCTCCCAAAAGATGGAGATTATCTTAGCAACTCTTCCAATGCCAACCAAGGAGGACCTCAAGGGTAAAGGCCTAGAATCCTTAGCAGCAGCACTTGCCCAGTTCACCAAAGCCCCCACAAAAGACAAGCTTGTAATCAAAATGAAGTAGTTTTTAGAGTAGGTTTTTTTTTTTTTTTTTTAACTGTTGTTTCTGTTTCCAAAATTTGTAATTAATTTGCCCTTTTGTAATCAACTTTCCTTTTTGTAAGGCTTAGCTTAATGATAATTATGGGCTTTTCTTTTACTCTTGTGATACTCACACAAATCCTAACATAGTCTCTGTTTCATTTAATACTTAACCAACATGAAAACGAGACACAACTTCATTTAGTTATCTACATAAAAGATATCATGCTTATCATACCTTAAGTATAGCTATACCAGCGAATCTTGTATATTGTTGAATTTTTTTCTAATTTCACACAATAGGGGAGCATCTGTCCATTCAGGGCTCTACCTAACCCTCCACTTACCAGTAAGTCTAAGAAAATGTAGATGATAATTAGCTCACAAATAGATCATAGATATACTTGCGAATGCTTTGAGTGATGCTCAAGAGTGTTCTTTTGATTAAGCTACTACAATGAGAGTTTGTGCTATTCAGTATGGCTGGGCTGAGTACTTATTTGCCCAAGGCATGTGAGTCAAGGAACCTAAAAGGCCCAAAGTTTTTTTAGTATTTTCATAGTCAAAGAAATGTGAACGTACCCAGGATACATGGTCTGAGGAACCAAACAAAGCCACGATTCTGTTTAACACTTAAACAAATTATGAAGATAATTAATTTACCCAAAGTATGTGGTCCGAGGAGCCAGGTATGACCAATGTTCTGTTTAATACTCAAACAAATTATGAGAAGTATTAATTTATCCAAGGTATGTGGTCCGAAGAGCCAGGCATGATCAAGGTTCTATTTAATACTTAAATGAACAATAAGAAGTATTAATTTACCCAATGTATGTGGTCCAAGGAGCCAGACATGACCAAGGTTCTGTTTAATACTTAAACAAATTATGAGAAAATATCAATTTACCTAAGGTATGTAGTCCGAGGAGCCAAGCATGACTAAGGTTCTGTTTAATAAAAGGTATTAATTTACCTAAGGTATGTAGTCCGAGGAGCCAGACATGACCAATGTTCTTTTTTATACTTAAATAAATAATAAGAAGTATTAATTTACCTAAGGTATGTGATCCGAGGAATTAGGCATGACCAAGGTTCTATTTAATACTTAAACAAATAATAGGTGTAACGCATAATGTCATAAACAAAAATATGGCATAAATGAATTTCATTAATAATAATACCTTCGCATGTTATTTACATTCCAGGGGCGTGGTATAACATTTTCATCTAGATCTTCGAGGTAATATGCACTTATTCTAGCCACTGAGGTGATACGATATGCCCCTTCCCAGTTGGGCCCTAACTTTCTCCATGCTGGGTTCTTTGCAATACCCACAATCTTTCTTAATACTAAGTCTCCAGGCGCTAATGGCCTTAACCTCACATTTGAGTTGTATCCTTTCTTGAGCTTCTGTTGATAATATGCCAATTGAACCATGGCATTTTTTCTTTGCTCTTCAATCAAATCTAAGCTCTTCTCTAATAATCCTTCATTATTGTTTGGAGTAAAAGAGCTCGTTCTCATCGTTGGGAATCCGGTCTCCAGAGGAGTTACTGCCTCAGTCCCATAAGTCATTGAAAAAGGAGTTTCTCCTGTTGACCTATGAGGGGTAGTGTGGTACGTCCAAAGAACATGTGGTAGCTCTTCTACCCATTTACCCTTGGTATCGTCCAACCTCTTTTTGAGTCCATTCACAATGACCTTGTTGACAGCCTCGGCCTGTCCATTACCCTGTGGATATGTCGAGGTGGAATACCTATTCTTAATGCCCAAGTCACAACAGTACCTCCTGAATGCTTTGCTATCAAACTAAAGACTATTGTCCAAGATAAGGGTATAAGGAATCCCAAACCGAGTGACAATATTTTTTTCCACATGAATCTCTTGGCATCCATGTCCCTGATATTTGCCAGTGGTTTAGCTTCATCCCACTTGGTGAAGTAATCTGTGCCGACCATCAGCCATCTCTTATTCCCTGCTGCCCTAGGAAAGGTCCTACAATATCCAAGCCCCATTGAGCAAAAGGCCAAGGGCTAGAAAGAGGATTGAGGACACCCCCTGGTTGATGAATATTTGGGGAAAATCTTTGACATTGGTCACACTTCTTTACGTACTCTTGTGCTTCCTTCTGCATATTTGGCCACCAATATCCCTAAGTGAGGGCTCTATGAGACAAGGATCTGCCTACTGTGTGGCTTCCACGAATCCTTTCATGTAACTCTTCTAGGAGTAACTCCACTACCTTGGGGTGTGTGCATAGAAAATACGGCCCAGAAAAAGAGCACTTGTACAACTTTTGGTCCTCAGAAAGCCAAAATTGAGGAGCCTTTCTCCGCACTTTGTCAGCCTCGGCCTTCCCCTCGGGCAAGATATCCTCCTTAAGGAATAGCACAATAAAGTCCATCCAGCTAGGTCTTACCCTAATTTGATGAATCTGGACTATCTCTCTCTTCATCTCAGTAGGTTTGCACAAGTCTTCAACAAGGATAACTTAAGGTAAGCTCTGCGCTAAGGAGGTTGCAAGAGTAGTAAGAGAATTAGCATGTGTATTCCTGCTCCTAGGGATTTGCAGTAAGGTGAAAGACTCGAACCCTGATTGCAAGTTCCTAACTTGATTCAAATACTCTTGCATTCTCACATCCCTAGCCTCCAACTCTCCCTTTACCTAGCCTACAACAAACCTTGAATCTAAAAATATCTCTACTGTTTTTCCTCCCATTTTCTAAACCATAGTCATCCCTACTAATAGAACCTCATACTCAGCCTTATTATTTGTGGCCTAGAAACCCAACCTTAAGGATTTTTCAATAATAATCTTCTCGGGAGAAATTACAACTAGCCCCACTCCAGATTGGTAGATCCTCTTTGATTTGTTGCACCATCAACGTATACCCTCCAGGATAAAGGCCTTTGCAAGGAGACCATACCAACTGATTTTCCATCCATGTTCTGCTTCTCCACTTTCTCTTCCAATGCGAATTCAGCAAACTTGGACACCAAATCTGCGAGGACCTGGCCCTTGATAGAGGTGCGAGGCATATACTTGATATCAAAAGCCCCTAGGATCGTACCCCACTTGGCAATCCTTCCTGTGTAATCAACACTCTAAAGTAGTGATCGAAGTGGAAGTTGGATTAAAACAACAACTGTGTGGGATTGGAAGTAGTGGGGGAGCTTACGTGTAGCATGCACCACTGCCAAAATGGCATTTTCCAGTGGTAGGTAACGAACCTCGACCTCATTCAATGACTTGCTCACATAATAAACTGGTCTCTGTACTCCATTATCAACTCATATCAGTAATAAGCTTACCACATAGGAGGCAACAGCAACATAAGCAAACAAGACTTCCTTTTCCTCGGGCCGGGACATAATAGGTGGCCGAGAAAGGTATTCTTTCAGTTGCTGGAAGGCCAGGGCACACTCCTCGGTCCACTCAAACCCCTTCCACTTATGCAACAACTAAAAGAAAGGCCTACATCTGTCTGTTGACCGAGAGATGAATCGGTTTAGAGCAGTAGTCATTCTTGTCAACTTCTAGACCTCTTTGGGATTCCAAAGAGGTTGCAAATCATTAATTGCCCAGAAATTTACATAAGCCAACGCCAAAAGAACATTTGGAAGCATTGAGGCACATTTTGTGCCTCCTTAGTATTTCAAAAATATTCATGAGGTCTCCCACATGCTTGAACACCACCTTACTTTTCACCACCATTTCATCTATAAAAACCTCAATATTTTTGCCTAGTTGTCGCTCAAACATTCTGGTCATCATCCTCTGATAAGTAGACCCTGCATTCTTCAATTCAAAGGGCATCACCTTATAGTGGTAATTTCTAATAGGAGTAACAAAAGCTATGTACCCTTGAAAGGCATCCAAGAAGTTCATCCGAGGATGGCCTACAGTTGCATCCACCAACTAATCTATTTGAGGCATGGAGAAGGGGTCTTTTGGGCAGGCCTTGTTCAAATATGTGAAGTCCACACATACTCGCCACTTTCCACTCTTCTTCTTCACCACCACGGTATTGGTCAGCCACTCAGGGTAAAACACCTCCTTAATAGCCCCAGCTTGCTTAAACTTGAGCACCTCCTCTTTGACAGCCTTAGAATGCTCTTTAGATGAGTGCCAAGATGGTTACTTTTTAGGGATGACTGCTGGGTTGACATTCAAATGATGACAAATGAGATTTGGATCTATTTTGGGAGCTTTATAAGCACTCTATGCAAACACATCAATATTCTTCCTAAGGAACACCATCAGCTCTTCCTTCTCCTGAAGAGGCAACTAAGCTCCAACCTGGAAAAACTTCTCCTTATCATCACTTATAACAACCTTTTCTAGTTCCTCATAGCTTGCCCCTTCTAACACCGCATCTATAGATAATATTGGAATCCTTGATTGTTATAAGCTTGCCTCAGCAGAAGGTGAGGACTCATCTTCAGGCTGATGCATAATTGTAGCCACCAAGCACTGCCTACCCATGGACTGGCTCCCAAACAACTCCTCAATTTGGTCCCCTGACAGATATTTCACTTTCAAGTGCAGGATGGAAGAAACAGCCCTCATGGCAAGAAGCTAGGGTCTTGCCACAATAGCGGTGTAAGGGAGCATCCACTACAATGAAGTCCACCTCTACTACAATGAAGTCCACCTCCACTACTTCCAAACCTGCTTGTACCGGTAGTCTAATCTAACCCTTTAGAAAAACAAAGGTGAATCGTAAGAAAGGTGAATCGTAACCTGTTAAGTCCTCAGGCTTCAAGTTTAGCCCTTTATATAAATCAGGGTACATAATCTCTACTCCACTGCCCTAATCCACCAACACCCTCTTCACATCATACCCCCTATCTTGAGGGTGACCACTAGGGCATTATCATGTGATTGTATGGTTCCAACCTTGTCCTCATTCGAGAAACTCAACACTAGTTGGACCTCCATCCTAGCCCTTTTCGATTCAGGGGTGGAGTCCTCTGTGTGTGGCCGAGTTATGGACAATACTTGGGAGGGACGAAAACCAATCCTCCCTAGACCAGCCAAAATAACATTAATTGTACCCAAAAGGGCTCTCGAAAAAGCATCTCTTTGAGATCCCAATCTTGCCTGGCCCTCTTGCCCATTAGGCTGATATAAAAGTTGCTTTAACTTTCCTTCTTTGACTAGCTGCTCCAGATGACTCCACAAAGTTCTACAATCTTCTGTAGTATGTCCTCGCTCCTGGTGGTATTAGCAATGAAGGCTTTGGTTGCGCTTCATATGGTTTCCTCCCATCTTGTTTAGCCATTTAAAGTATGACTCATTCTTGATTTTTTTAAGACTTGATGTACTGGCTACCAAAACACTGTGCTAACCACTTGAGTGGCAATAGATCTAGAGTGTCCAGCAAAGTCTCTCCGAGGCCGGTTATTATTGTATCTGTCTAACCTAAAATCCCTTCTGTCCTGAGAGACCACCTTAGCCTTCCCCTTTTCTTGCTGTTGGTCTTCCTCGACCTGCTTATACTCGTCAATACGGTTCATAAGCCAATGCACACTCCTTACAAGCTTCTTGGTCAACGACTTTCTCAAATCATGCTCGACAGGTAGGCCGAACTTAAAAGTCCTTATAGCCACGTCATTAAGGTCCCCGTCTATCTCATTGAACATCTCCCAATATCTGTCTAAATACGTTTTCAGGGTCTCCCCTTCTTGCATGGTCATAGACAACAGGGAATCTAAGGGCCGAAGAACCCTACTACAAGTCTCAAATCGGGCCCCAAATACCCTAGTAAGCTCCTTAAAGGAGCTAACAAAACCTTATCTTAGACCATCAAACAATCTCATTGCCACAGGCCCCAGGCTGGATGGGAACACTTTGCATATCAAGGCTTCGTTCTTGGAGTGAACGACCATCCTCTAGTTGAAGTGGCTTACGTGCTCCATCAGGTCCGTTCTGCCGTTGTACATGGTGAACGTTGGTTGAGTAAATTGTTGAGGAAGTTTTCCACTTTTCAATCCTACGGGTAAAAGGTGACTTGGAAATCCGATTCAAAGCCCTGCCCATAGTGTCATTGCCTAGACCTTGGTGAGGCGAACTCTCCCTTCTCCGCCTATAATGATGATCCTTATCACACGAAAAGGACTCATTGGGAGGAATCCTAGCCTTGGACCAATAGCTATTATCACTATCATCATCAGAAGAGGGGCTAGAACCTGAAGAGGTTGCTCTACGTCGCTCGCGGCATAACCACCTTCGTAAATGGTCAATCTCCAATTGCATGCTCCTAGTATTCTCTTCATGACTTCCACCTCAAGACTGACTTCCTCTAGTATATGTGGTATGCACGCTAACCTCTCGGTCCCTTCTCCGCTCGAGATTGAGAAACTAGTCTTGATGTTGGGAACCAACAGACTCCCCTCGATTAGGACCTGAACCTACCATAACTGAACCTTAAACTCACCACAACACAAAAATTTCTCATAGATGGCACCAATTGTAAGGACGCAATTCAAGTCCTAAGCCTAAGAGTCAAAAGGATCTTGGCCCAAAGAGCCCAATAAAATGAATTTGTAGAGAATGGGTCAAAAAACTAGGTTCGAATGAATTGGACAACAATTATGGTGGGTCTAAGATGACACCTTAGTAGTTGTGAAAATATTGTGACGACAAGATGTCTTAACATTTTCACACAAAAAAATGCTATGTTCACAACATTTTCATTACAAATCATAAGTAGTAGGTTGTTACAGGTTGTTATTGGTGGGAAAAAAAAGGTAATTTCATTGGTAAGTTTAAGGGTTTGTTTGCGATCCGCTAATTTTACTGAAATTGAAAACTTTTTACTGAAAATACTGTAGATAAAGGTAAAAGTTAGCTGAAATAGTACAATAAGATCCATGAATAGTACCAAAAAAGTGCAGTAAGACCATGAATAGTAGCAAAATTAAGCTGAATAGTAAAATAAGCTAGCTTTTTAATTTGGAGCCAAACGCACACTAAATTAGAATAACAATTTGCCACCTAATATTTTTTTATGAAAATGTTGTGGATGTAGCACTTTTTTTAACAATAACTTATTTTTATTTTTGATTGGTTCCAATATGATATTTTATTATTTTATTTTGACATATAAAGAATTAACACCTCAATAATTGTGAAAATATTGTAGTAATTTATTGTGTTAACATTTTATTATTATATAAGCAAGTTCAATGGATGATATTACCACAAAAAAAAGGGAGAAGAAGGCAAGTGTAACTGCGGAGATTGAACAACTCTTAAACCAAAACACTATCGCTATCACCACATATAAATATTTAAAAAAGAAAAAATTTGAAATGAACAAGAAAACTGGTATGGACGGTGATACATTTAAAAAAAAAAAAGAAAAAAAAAAAAAAGAAGGCCAGCTCCCTTGAAACGGTGAGTTTATGCTCACCAGAGGCCAAAAATACTGTAGAAATGTCTTTACTCGATCTATATAAAGTTTTTTTTTGTTAAATCGTGACTTTATGCTTTTTCAAAACAAAGCATATTGATTTGGATTAGAAAAGGGACAAAAAAAATTGACTAAACCAAACCAAAGCTTCATAGATAGAGGCATTGACACTTTTTATATAACTAGTCAAGGTAGCACGTGGGGAAAAAAAGTAGTGATTAGGATCAATTTTAGATTTTATTTGTATCACAAAATAAAGATATAAATCATTTGATTTTTAAAATACATAGAGATTTACATTAATCAAAAGAGGCATTAATTTTAAGAATTTTGATAATTATGTCATAAAAAGTTAATCTCATTCGTATAAGATCGTGACAAATCCCAGTCCAATATTTTATTATTTTATTTTGACCTATAACTTACACCTCAATAGTTGTGAATATATTGTAATAACAACAAATGTCACGACATTTTTAGTTGTGCTAGATCTCGGTATAATATTTTATTATTTTCTTATATTTTATTTTGACCCATAAGGAATTGACACATGCGTCACAACATTTTCATAATATCTTTATGCATACATTGTACTTAATTACAATGTAAATTTATATTGTAGACATACAAAAATTGGCAAATTTTGTACACATTTACAAAATTTGTACAATATTTGCCATTTTTTGTGCAAATGTGTATAATATTAACCACTTTTGTGTATTTACAATGTAAACTTGTATTGCAAGTACAAAGTAAACATATAAAGATCTTAAAAAAAAAAAAACAAAACAAAACAAAAACAAAGCTCAAACCAACTGACATACTTGAAGGAAAAAAAAAAAAGAAAAAAGAAAAAGAAAAAGTGCACCTCACTAATTGAATAAACCAAAAAAACACTATTCATGAGCCTTTGGCTCTTTTTATATAGTTAATAGATATGCCAGCTTACGTAAATATTTAAAAGAAAAAAAAAACACAAACCGATAACTAGAAAAAAAAAATTAGGCATTGTGGAAATTAATGTTAAAATGTTGTGGACTTAGCATTTTTTTTTTATTTGATTTATAAGAAACTGAGACCTCAACAATTGTGAAAATATTGTGATAACAATAAGTATTGTAACATTTTCTCAAAACATTTATTTTTAGTTGTTGTTGGTCATAGTCTCATATTTTATTATTTTATTTCGGCTTGTAAGAAATTGACACGCCAATAATTGTGAATATATTGTGAAATTTGTTGTGTCAGTATAATAATATATATACCAACTTACATAAATATTAAAAAAAAAAAAAAAAAAACTTTAGGCACTATAGCTACCTTGCTAGTTGAATAAACTAAAAGCAATTCACAATAAGTGTTGTAACATTTTCTCAAAACATTTATTTTTAGTTGTAGTTGGTCATAGTCTCATATTTTATTATTTTATTTCGACTTGTAAGAAATTGACACGACAATAATTGTGAAAATATTGTGAAATTTGTTGTGTCAGTATAACAATATATATACCAACTTACATAAATATTTAAAAGAAAAAAAAAAAACTTTAGGCACTATAACTACCGTGCTAGTTGAATAAACCAAAATCATTGCACAATAAGTGTTATAACATTTTCTCAAAGCATTTATTTTTAGTTGTGGTTGGTCACAGTTTCATATTTTATTATTTTATTTCAACTTGTAAGAAATTAACACATCAATAATTGTGAAATTTGTTATGTCAGTATAACAATATATATACCAGCTTAGATAAATATTAAAAAAAAAAAAAAAAAACTTCAGGCACTGTAGCTACCGTGCCAGTTAAATAAACCAAAAGTACTGCACAATAAGTGTTGTAACATTTTCTCAAAAAATTTATTTTTAGTTGTAATTGGTTACAGTCTCATATTTTATTATTTTATTTCGACTTGTAAGAAATTGACATGTCAATAATTGTGAAAATATTGTGAAATTTGTTATGTCAGTATAACAATATATATACCAGCTTACATAAATATTTAAAAGGAAAAAAAAAAAAAACAAAAAAAAAAAAACAAACACAAACAAACACAAACAAATTACTGGAAAAAAAAAATGTAGCTACTATAGCTACAGTGCCACTTGGCACTATAGTTACTATTCAAAACTTGGAAAAAAAAAAAAAAAAAAAAAAAAAAAAAACACTCACGAAACCAAAGCACTATAGTTATAGTGCTTTAGCGCATTCGCGCACGTCAATAATTGTGAAAATATTATAAAATTTGTTATGTCAGTATAACAATATATATATATATATAAAGTACAAACGGAAGACTGAAAAAAAAAAAAAAAAAAAAAAATTGTTGCGGCTTGGATTGCGTTTCCAGCATTGGCGTTTCCTAAGTTTTGCGTTTTCAGTTTTTTTTTTTTTTTTTTTTTTTTTTGCCGATTTTGTTGAGCGTGAACAGTGCACTCATGCACTGTTCATGGGACCCACAAACATTACTTTTCAACAACTTTTTCATTAAAAATGGCTCTCACGGTACTATTTACACATTTAAAAATTATTTTGCTACAGTATTTTCAATTTTTAGCTTTCAGCTATATCCAAACGGACCCAAAGTGGCTCAACAAAATGGCACTGTACATGAACAGTGAAAAATGTTGTATGAATAGTGCGAAAACACTGTAGGGGCATTGGCGCTTTTAGATATAAGATTATTAGAAACAGAAATAGATATGGTGTATATAATACCATTTCCTTCTAACATTCTTTTAAAAAAATTAAAAACCTGAAAAAAAAAATGCTAGAAAAACTTTTTCTTAACATCATAAGATCTTAGATATGTGGTTGGATTATGCAGAAAGAAAATAAAAATCTAGTAATACAATTTATTGCACAACTTTTTTGCCAGGCGAAGAAAAAAATAGTAAATGCTTAGTGATATTCGATAGTGATAGTTGATAGTCCAATTACTCACAAATTGTTGTCATGTTGTCATGTCAATATTGCGAGAAAAATTTGTAGTATAGTTTGTAGTCCAAAACCACTTTGCGAGATTGAAAGTTTTTAAAAAAAAAAAAATTAATCTCAACCATGTATTATCATTGCATCAGGTGTAACATCCTAATTATTGCACCTTATCTGAATCTTCAAAAATATTATTCATAAACGATCACTGACAAAGTGGGCAGTTAGCAAACGTGTGGCCGGTGTGGATGAAACGAGTGAAGCTGTGAGGGAACACGCTAATCACGCTGATGAAAAGGAAAAGGCATTATTGAGTGGAACACCACCAAGTCACAACATCCTTTATATCCACCAACAGATCTCTTCATTATCTTCTTATCTCCAACAACTATTTACAAAGCAAACCCTCTTCCAATTCATTCAGATTCTCTCACAAACAGAATGGACTTTCTTTCAGATCTTCAGAAGAAATCCAACAGTTTTTCTGAGACTCCCCTCCCTGAAGAAAAGGATGATCAAAACCAAAACCAAAGCCAAAACCAAAACCAACACCAACACCAACACCACCAACCATCAAACTCTGAGCTCATGGCCAGTGCCAAGTTGTTAGCCGAGGCAGGCCAGACCGCTTTTAGCCAGGGAGCTGGCAAAGTTGACAAGGCCAGGGCAGCTGGAGCAGCTGGTGATCTTTTGGAAGCTGCCTCTAGCTATGGAAAGTTGGAAGAAACGAGCTATGGCAAGTATGTGGAAAAGGCTGAGACTTATCTCGACCAATATGGCAACCCCTCCTCCCAATCCCAATCCCATTCCACCACCACTGACTCAAAACCACACTCAGCTGCTGGTGGTGGTGATCATGAAAGTGAAGGCAATACTGAAATTGGGACTGGGGACTACGTGAAGATGGCTCAAGGTTTCTTGAAGAAATGAACATTTGAATTCCAATTTCCCAACTGCTTATGCTTTGCAGTTTCTTAATTTGGTGTATCTCTAATATTATGACACCCCTGTTTCTGTGTGTGTGTGTGTTTTTCTTTTCTTTTTAGTCTTGTGTTGTATGCTCTACAGTATGTTTGTTCTCTGTTTAGCTTTTAGATTGAAAAGTAGCTGAAGCAGACTTAGATCTACTCTGTCAAGAAATTATTAACTAAGAATAAAATTTGTGCAATTTGCTATAGCTTATAGCCTATAGCTAAGAGCATTAGTGTGCAAAATTCCTTCTATTTTATAATAAAAATCTGCTTTTTTATTTTTTTATTTTTTATATTATATGATTGATTTGCAAAAATATCCGTTTCAGATTATCTATAATACACATTTTTTTATTAAAATAATACTTTTTCACTTTTTTTATCATTTCCCTTACCCGGCCCCACCATCTTAGCCCACTTCCTTGAAACACTGGGTCCGTTTGGATACAACTTATTTTATTGAAAACTAAAAATATTGTAACAAAATAATTTTTAAATGTGTGAATAATACCGTGTGACCCATTTTTTTTTTTTTTAATAAAGTGGCTGTGGGTCCCGTGTAAATAGTGCATAAACAATGAAATTTGTCTCCTAAAATAAATAAAAAAAGAAAAAGGGAAAACACAAAACATCATACACAGATAATTCATATCCAAACGCTTTACTCTCTCTTTCTTTTTCTCCTTTCTTCTTCTACGTTTTTCTTCTTTAGCATCTTCTTCTTTTTCTTTTGCTATTCATTCTTTCTTCTTCTTCTTTTTCATTTCTAAAAAATAATTCTTTCTCCCTCTCTCTTCTCTATCAATCAGTGCTCTTCAAATCTGAAAAAAATCTCTCTACCAAGCTTCCATGGCTCAATACACTCACACACTCTCTCTCATGGCGGAGGCAAGCTTGGGTTTTAGGTTGATTTGTATTTTGCCAAATGGGCTTTTTGTTGTGTTTTATTTTGAGTTGATTTTAAGTTGGGTTTGTGATGATTTTCATTAATTTTGGGTTGATTGTGTTTGTATTAAATTGATGTTGTAATGGGTTGGTTGTGGTTGTGGTGGTGGTGGTGGTGGTTGGTTAGTTGTGATGGTCGGCTGCTTCTTCTTCTTCTTCTTGGAATTGAAGAGTGGGTGAGAGAGAGACTGAGAAGGCAAGGGAGAGGAGAGAGAAAAAAAAAACATAAAATAATAAATAGAAGTAACATGCACGGTTACCGTAGTAATTGTGAATAAATACACAATTTTACACCCACTGAAGTGGCTGCTTTTTTGTTTAAAATGTGTAAAATGAGCAACTTTTTATATTTTGTAAGACTTTACACTTTCTGATGCTTTACAAATACTGATGCTGATGCTCTAATGAATTATGAATCATCTTTTATATGATTATGGCATTTTCTTTTTGAAAGGATCTAGGAGCTTTGTTCCATCTCTAGTGATTGGCATTTGGCACGGCACATTGAGAATTGAGACCTGCTTGCACTACAAAAAAAATGACCGGAGAATAATTGCATATGGCATACAACTCAGTTTAAGAACGAAGTAGAATACAAGTTTCCAATGCCAAAGAGAGGACGGCTTCCTCTGGAAATGTCAAACACAGTCTAGAACAGAAAAATTAGTAATTCTTGAAAGATTCCTTGCTAGAGTTTTGTTGGTTTGGACATAAATTTTTTTTGGCTTTTTGTTTTGTATTTTTGTTCTTGGGGTGTACTATCTAGTTAGGATTTCGATTTTTTTTTTTATTTATTTTTTTTTTTTTTATTTTTTTTTTTATGAATAATGATATATTAAAGAGAAACAAGGGACGCCCCATCTCATCTCCAATTTCGAGGTCAAGAACCCAGGAAGGAAGAGAGAGGAGATTTATCACAACTTTAGAGGCATGTAATAATGTTATTCTCATAATCTCATGTAATTATGCTGCTCAAGTTTTGGCTGGGTTTGCAAAGGAGAATGAGGAGGAACTCATTTTGATAGAAGAGGGTCCTCATCTCTTCTTCCCATTATATAAAAAGAATCAATGAAATAAAACTGCTACTGTATTCTATACCTGTTTTTTCTAGGCTAATAATGTATAAATGTACAAATAATCTTTGTAGAATTAACAAAATATACTATAAAAAAGGAGAATATCTAAAGAGGAAGATGCATGATTGACAATAAATAACCAATCTTGTAGTGGTACTCTGGTTATGTAATGTATTATAAGTCTGTTTAAAAAACTCTATATGATGATGCCGAAAAATCACCAGTGAGCTACACAGTCCTCACGCGCTCGAAACAATACCTGCACAATAAACAAAGAAGACCTAACAGAGAGCACCGGTGTGGTGTCGACCAAATACCTTCCGAAGGTCAAGTTAGAATTTCTCACAACTCTAGAGTGCCAGAGCGGGTTAATTAAGCGTACTTGTTTTCTGAGGGTTTTTGGGTTTTTATAGTAGTGTAGAATCAAACTCCTATGCTTGTGCAATAAGTCTTTTCCATATAGGGAAGATCCTCATTAATGGGCGTATTTTCTAGAATCTTCTTCATATTAGAATTCTATTCATGTTGGGATTATATGGGCTAGGGTTAATCGTGAGACGCAAGTCATTTCCATTTAAGATTCCTTGGAGACCACATAATGACCAAGTTAGTGCCACATGGCCCTTTGGTCCGTCCACCCCGGTCCGTTCATACTGGATCCGTCCACTTTCGGCCCACCTACCCTGATCTGTTAAGCCCATCCAAATGGACCCGTCATCTATAAACTCTGATCCTTCACCTCAATATTCTTCCTCTTCAGTTGCCCCCACCCCGTGAGTCCGTGCTCTCTAAGTGGACGGACACGCGAGGTGACAGTTTAATTTGAACTTTTGATGAATGCCCCCTGGCCTGGACAAGCTGGCCTGGGATAATTAATGATGGACGCATGGCGTTTTCTGAATGGTCGCTCACTTGGATCGAAGTGCCCCTTTGTCTTCCACGTCGTTCTCCCTATATAAACTGAGACTTCTTCTGCTCATTACTTTACCTTCTACTGAAATACAAGATCAAAGCGCACCCGTCATCCTTGTCAGACGCCTGTACCATTCAGTTGTTGCATCCGTCATCATTAGCTCTTCATCGTTTGAATCCGTCCTGGTAAGCATCCTCTTCTTTTTACTTCAAGTTCTTATGCATTTATACTAAGACACTTACACGTCTGTCAACCATTATAGTACTATCAATATTAGGATTTACCGTCACGTGTAGGTCATGTCTAGTGTGTCAAGTAACCAGTCATTTGTCCGTGATGGAGCGAGCTACGATGAAGTGTACTCGTTAGGTCACAAAGACCATGACAGTCCTAGTGAGAGGAGTCTGTCAGCTTCCTCTTCAATGGATGAGGATTCAGAGATGGAGAAATCAAACGGTGACTCTAGTGATGGTCTGATGGATGTTGATCCTCCGATCCAATCCGTCATAAGACTTGATGGGCTTAGAGAGTTCATCCTTCTACCCTTATGGACGGTCAACGATTTTATTTCCAAAATCAAAGAAACACACTTCAAAAAACTTAGGGATAAGTATCAAATACCTGACAACATACCCATGCATCTACCCTACAAATCAGAGAAGTGTTACTATGAGGGTCTTGAAGACTTAGGGGTTTATGAGCAAATGCTGAAGGCAGGGCTCAGGTTTCCCTTAAGCACCCTCCACCGTCGTCTCCTCCAATACCTTGGATTGTCCATCAACCAGATCTCACCAAATGCTTGGAGGGTCTTCCTAAGTGTGGAGGTCCTATATGGTGTTATGTTGGATGGAGCACGGAGGTTAACGGTGGAAGAGTTTTTTCATTGTTACTGTCCTACCAAGGTTACTCAGTCCAAAGGCATGTACAATTTCACGCCCAGGGGCCCGTTACTAAGGCTTATTTGTGAGAATCCTGACTCAAACTAGGATTGGAAGAGTCATTATTTCTTTTTTGAGGGTGACAAATGGATGTGTCACCTTAGTGATACTGAATTTGTGCCCGTTGACATGGGGCATAATGCCACCGTCGGGTATGCATCCGTCAGCAAACATTTGTTTATGTTTTAACTATTCTTCAATGCAGAACTGTCTGTCTTTCTATGCAGCTCGGGACCATCCTCCAGTCTCACTAGAGCAATTCAACTTTTTGGAGAAGATTTTGAACAAAACCAAGCTTGAAGAGAGGACGTGGGCCAAATTGGTCAACCTAAACACACTACATTGGTATTGTGATGGACTAGAGTCGACAAGAGCCGCCCTTCAATACAAAGCCTAAGTCCGAGCACATAAGTTCGTTACTTTCAGCTTTTTGTTATGCTTATTCAGTCTTCAACGCCCGTCCTTTATTTTGCAGAAATGGATGCTGCTAAGAGAAGGGCTTATATCAAGCAGCAAGCTGCTATGCAAAAACAACAAGGGGGCAGACCTCGAAGGGGTCAGGTTCAGCCAACTCGTCCTCCAAGAGGAAACAACTAGAGAAGACTGACCGTCAACCCCCAAAGAAGCCCAAAGTTGTTCCTAAACCCATCTTGGGTTAAAAGCTGAAGGAAAGAAGACGGTTACAAAACCCGTTCATGGCAAGGGAAAAGGACTTATGACGGGTTCTGTCCCTTCTGCTGAAAAACCACCCGTCCTTCTCTGTGAGGACTCGAAGTATGCGTTGGAGCAGCTTTCATCTATCATAACGGTTGACGATTATGAGGACTTGAGCAACCACGCAACCGAGGCCATGAGGGAGACGGGTCACTAACTTTTTCCGTTTTTAGGCCATGTTAATGATGAAAGGGCTGATGGGCCGTTGCCTCAGCCATGAGACAACTTTGGACCATCTACGGTCAAAGGCAACTCTAACGGAGGACGAGCTTAATGAATTGAAGTCTTGGAAGGTGGTCTTGGAGAAAAAACTTGCTCTATCAGAGGAAACTAAGGGTGAACTGGAAAAGCAAACGGAGCTGTTGAAGAAAGCCCTGGCAAATAAGGAGAAGGAAGTTACTGAGGCCAATGACCAGCTCCATCAGGAAAAAAAGGAAGCGATACGCGAGTATCGTGATTCTAATGCCCTTCTGGCAGAGCTGGGAGGTTCATTTGCTGAAGGCTTCGACGATTGCCTCTGTCAAGTCAAGGCTTCTCATCCGAACCTGGACTTATCCAGTATTAGCATTGATGCTCCAGCCCTGACATCCGTTCAGCCTGTCCTCTCTGAGAGTATAGATGAGTTATTTGTCGATGATGTTCCTGGTGACGAAGAGATAGCTCATGTTAAGGACAACACCCGTCACCTTAACGTACAAGAGGAGAATGAGCAGAATTCACCTGTTCAGCAGTAGCTTTTTTTTTTTTTGGTAAAGATCTTTGTAGAACAATGTTAATTATTCTATTCGTCATATGTATGCATTTCCCTTTAAGGGCTTTCATTTATTTTGCTTGCTTGCTTGTCTCATAATTTTTTGCAATGAGTCTGTTTTGTTTGACCCGTCTATGTTGCCGGTGTTTATTTAAGCCTTTGTATTCCTTTTGTGGATGACGGCTCTATTTCGTTGGACCCATCTGCCTTAGGCTTTTAAGGCCATTCATATTGTGGACAAGTCATGACTTCATTTACTTTTAGATAGACCCGTCCATTCTTGTTTTGTAAAAGAAAATGACACTTCCGTCTTAATGAACCGTCCACTTTATGGACTTAATAAAATTTCCGTCCTTATTGGATGGACCGTTCACTTTATGGACTTGATAAAGTATCCATCCTCCTTGGATGGGCCGTCCACTTTATGGACTTAATAAAATTTCGTAGAAAACACATCAGTCATATCTGAATATTCCTCTTATTATTAAACCAAAAATAGTTCTTTAAAGGGAAAAAGAAGCTTAAAAATAATGCTTAAAGTATTGTAGCAAAAATAAATTGTCTATGTAGTTAAAACTAAGAAACCGGAGAATGTTGCAATAATTAACTCAAAACTAGCAAAATTTGAATAAAATGAGGATCCGACAGATGTTGTTTTCCACGTTGTCATTTTTATTGGTAGTACTTTCGTAGATTCTCAGCGTTCCATGGATGTTGCAGCTGTTTCCCGTCTAACGTCTCTAGATGGTAGGTTCATTTACTTTGCCATGATGTGACTCTATAGGGTCCCTCCCAGTTGAGGCTGAGCTTTCCTTGGGCAAGATCCTTGACTGCACCCATTACCTTCCTCAAGACTAGGTCTCCGACCTGGAAGTCTCTGTGCCTGACTTTGGAGTTGTAGTTCTTTGCCATAAGGTTCTGGTATCGTGCCAACCTTTGCTCTACTATTGCTTGCACTTCATCCACCAAGTTTAGTTGCAAGCGAAGGGCTTCATCATTCTTACTTCCGCCATAGTTGTCCGCCCGGTAGCTTGTGAGCCCTACCTCTGTTGGGATGACTGCCTCGCTCTCATATGCTAGTCGAAATGGCGTCTCCCCTGTAGGTGTCCTTATTGTTGTCCGGTATGCCTATAAAACACTTAGTAGTTCCTTCGACCATATGCCCTTTGCCCCCTCGAGCCAAGTCTTGATGATTTTGAGCAAGGATCGGTTCATAACTTCAACCTATCCATTGGCTTGTGGATGAGCATGTGACAAGTAGTGGTTCTTGATCCCTAGCTCTAAGCAGAAATCTCTGAATGCATTGTTGTCGAACTGCTTTCCGTTGTCAGAGACAAGCACCCTGGGTATCCCATACCTACAAATGATGTTTTTCTAGAAAAACTTCGGATGTTCTTCTCTGTGATAATGGCCAGGGCTTCTGCTTCCATCCATTTGGTGAAGTAGTCGATACCAACTACTAGGAACTTTAGTTGCCTGACTGCTGTTGGGAGGGGCCCATGATATCTAATCCCCATTGGGCGAACGGCCACGGGGCCATCATAGGGGTGAGTTCCTCCGGCAGTTGTCTGATGATGTTATCGAATCTTTGGCATTTGTCGCAAGTTTTGACATAAGTCTGCGCATCCTTCTGCATAGTAGGTCAGTAGTATCTTGTCTGAATCAGCTTGTTTACCAACAATCGTGCCCCTGAGTGGTTCCCGCAAATCCCCTCGTGGACCTCTCTCATGACGTAGTCTGCCTCCTCGGGTCCCAAACACCTTAGGTACGGGCGGGAGAAAGTGTGATGCTCGGACCTTCAATTTTCTAGCAGCGTCCTTCCCGTCAGGTAGCATGTCGTCCCCTAGGTAGGAGACTAATGGCGTGGTCTAGTTGTTTTTGTTACCTATCTCCTACACACTCGTTACCTCATCTATAAGTGAAGAAGTTTGAACGAATGATAGTACCTGATCGGGGACGAGCATGTATTCTGCTAAGGCGGCCTTTGCTAGGCAGTTAGTGCATTCTTTCTGCTCCCTCAGGATTTGGACGAATTTGATTTGGAGACCGTTGATTCGACCCTTCACTTCAAGGTACTTCTTCATTCTTCCGTTCTTGCATTCATAGTCACCATTAACCTGACTGGTGACGACTTGGGAGTCGCAGTATACGACCATGTTCTCAACTCTGCTGCTCTTGCGAGGTCCAGTCCTGCCACCAAAGCTTCGTATTCTACTTCATTGTTGGTCGTAGGAAAGTCCAGGCAGATCATGCACTCGATCTTATCTCCTTCTGGGGTGCGAAGTACCACATCGGTGCCTCCAGCTTACCTATTTGAAGATTCGTCTATATGGACACTCCATTGTGGAACTACTTCTGCCCCCTCGCCTTCCATGAGTGTGAATTCGACGATGAAGTTAGCTACCACCTACCCCTTTATAGTAGTACGCGAATGATATCGTATATCGAATTCGCTTAGCTCGATTGCCCACAACGCCATCCATCATGCAGCTTCGGGGCTACTCATGGCTCTTCTTATAGGCTTATCTATCAAGACAACAATATTATGGGCTTGGAAATACGGCTTGAGTTTCTGTGCTGCGGTCACCAATGCAAACGCCAGCTTTTCCATTTGAGGATACCTTTCTTCTGCTCCTCAAAACCCTCGGCTTGTAAAGTAAACGGGTTTCTGCAACCCGTCCTCCTCTCTTATCAAAGCTGCGCTGACCGCGGCTTGCGAGACAGCTAAATACAGATAGAGCTCTTCCTCTAGTTTGGATGGACTGAGTAAAGGAGGAGTCGAGAAATACAACTTAAGAATCTCGAACGCCTGCTGGCATTCATCTTTCCATTCAAACGATCTCTTCAACACGCGGAAGAAAGGTAGGCATTTATCTGTCGCCCTTGAGACGAACCTGTTCCATACTGCTATCTTGCCGTTCAGGCTCTGCACCTCCTCGACCATCTTTGGTGGGGCTAAATCCATTATAGCTCGTACTTTCTCTAGGTTAACTTCGATACCCCTTTAAGATACCATGAATCCCAATAATTTTCCCATTGTAACCCCGAATACACATTTTCTTGGATTTAACTTCATGTTGTACGTCTGAGGGGTGTCGAAGGTCTCTTGGAGGTCACTCAAGTATTCGTCTTTTCATAAGCTTTTCACCAGCATGTCATCTACATAAACTTCAACATTCCTCTCGATCTGTTGTGTAAACATCTTGTTCATTAATCTTTGGTACGTTGCCCCGACGTTCTTAAGCCTGAATGGCATCACTTTGTAGCAGAAGAGTCCTTGGCTTGTAACAAAGGAAGTCTTTTCTTGGTCAGCCTCATCCATTCTGATCTAGTTGTATCCAGAGAACGTGTCCATGAAGCTCAGTAGCTGCTGTCTCGCAGTCGAGTCTACCAAGGTATCTATTCATGGAAGGGGGTAACTGTCCTTAGGGCAGGCTCTATTGAGGTCTATGAAGTCTATGCACATCCTCCACTTTCCATTGCCTTTTTTACCATAACCACGTTTGCCAACCAGTCTGGGTAGTATACTTCTCAAATGAAATCTGCTTCTAACAACTTCCGAACCTCCTTCGCTATCGCTTTGTCTCGCTCTTGAGTAAACACTCGCTTTTTCTGTCGAACAGGAAAGGATGAAGGCGACACATTCAATCTGTGAACTATGACTGAAGCGTCAATCCCTGGCATGTCCTCGTGACTCCAGGTGAATACATCCTGATTCTCTCTTAGAAACGTCGTGAGCTCGTGACGAACCGACTGACTAGCCAATGTACCCACTCTAGTCGTCCGCTCAGTTCTAGAGTCGTCAAGGGTTACTTCCTCTAGTTCTTCCACAGCTCTGCCGTTCATTGTTCTTCTATGCACATGGTTTGGTGGTCATCCATTTCTAGCATCGCAATGTAGCATTCACGCGCTGCTACCTAATCGCCTCTTACTTCTCCTATCCCATACTCAGTGGGGAACTTGATCATCAGATGGTAGGTTAATGTTACAACCTTCCATGAATTCAAAGTAGGACGCCCCAGTATGGCATTGTATGCAGACAAGCAATCAACGACTAGGAAGGTTACGTCCCTCGCGATCTGCTGAGGGTAATCTCCGACTATCACCGGTAGGGTGACCGCACCTAGTGGGTACACCCGTGTTCCTCCAAAACCTACGAGCGGGGCGTTTGCTGAAATCAATCATTCCTTCTCTATTCTCATTTGCTAAAAGGCCGGATAGTACAAAATATCTGCAGAGCTTCCGTTGTCTACCAGCACCCTATAGGTATTATAGTCTACTACTCGTATACTGACTACGAGTGCATCATCGTGTGGGTTGTGGAGACGTCAAGCATCTTCCTTTGTGAACCCAATGACGGGATTGTCAACCTGCGCCATCTTCGAGGCGTACCCTGTTAGTTGAATGTCTTGAACCATCCGTAGGTATGCCTTACATGCCTTCTTAAAGGAACTAGAAGTGCTGCCCCTTGTGATCATCCTTATATCTCCCATGGGTGGCCGAGGTCGCTCATTTTCTCTTCGGGCTAGTGCACCTTGGTTTTGCTCTGTTCCTTCCTTGCCAACGAATTTTTACAGTTCCTTGCCTAATGAAGGCTTTTATTTGTTGCTTCACGTCATAGCAATCAAATGTATAGTGGCCATGGTCTCAATGGAAACAACAATATTTATCCTTAGGCCTCTTGCTGGGATCGCCCTTCAATTTTCCGAAGAAAGTTAAGGCTTCTTCATCTTTGGTCAGCATCAGGACCTGATCAATCAGGGTATTTAGGGGGGGTGAAGTTTGTAAACCTCCCCGTCGGGGGCCTGGATCGTCGATCATCTATTTTATCTCCTGTTCTAGCCATCTTCCTACCTCTATCCTGCTGGGCTTCCTCCTGCCTCTCTCTCTTCTTGGGTTTTTCTTCGCATGCCAGCAGCACATCTTCAACATTCATGTACTTGGTGGCCCTGTAAAGCACATCTGACATGGTTTTCAGGTCATTCTTGTATAAGGAGAATAAAAATTTACCCTTTCGTAATCCATTCGTGAAGGCTACTATGAGGATCTTATCGTCAACTTTGTCGATCAAGAATGCTTCCTTATTAAAACGGGTTATGTAGGACCTCAGCATCTCATCCTCCCGTTGCTTAATATTCATCAAGCATGTAGTAGACTTCTTATACCTGTGTCCCTCGATGAAGTGCGATGCGAATTGGGTGCTCAACTCTTTGAAGGAACTAATGGAGTTGGGCATCAGCCTGTTGAACCATATCCTTGCAGGGCCCTTCAGCATGGTAAGGAAGGCCCTACACGTGATCTCGTCCGGTATCCCCTGAAGGTGCTTCAGGGTCTTGAAAGACTCCAAGTGATCAAGCATGTCCTTGTTTCCGTCGTAGTTTTCCACTAGCGGCATACGAAACTTTAGAGGAAGGGGGAAAGAGTTAACGGACATAGTGAATGGTGAATTTGTTCGGTGGACCAAATCGTCGAGTTCATTGAAAACTCTTCCCTTGAGTGCGTTCATCATGCACTCCACCCATTCTTTCATCATCTGCATCTCCTTAACGATGTGGGGCGAGGTCATATCAATAACGGATGGATGGCTCATGTCTTGTCTATTCGTTCTACTTGGGGCGTTACTACCCTCCGGCCCCTCCTGGTTCCTTCGATCAGCACTGGTACCTTCTTGATCTTCCTCTAGGGCTCCTATCACTGCGTTCTTCTGTCACAGCTGTTCCTTTAGGGTTTGGTTTGGTTTGGTGAGGCGTTCCATTGCTACTGTGAGGATTTGGACCTGTTGTTCTCAGGCAGTAGGTCGTGGCTCATCTCCCTGAACGTTGTTGGTGGTTGCCATCAAGCGAGTAAGTACCATGCAACTCTTTGTCCGGGAAGCATTTGTATGGCTTACAAGTCGCAGTCTTTCCCACAGACGGTGCCAACTGATGATGCCGAAAAATCACCAATGAGCTACACAGTCCTCGCGCGCTTGAAACAATACCTGCACAATAAACATAGAAGACCTAATAGAGAGCACCGGTGTGGTGTCAGCCAAATACCCTTCAAAGGTCAAGTTAGAATTTCTCACAACTCTAGAGTGCTAGAGTGGGTTAATTAAGCGTACTTGTTTTCTGAGGGTCTTTGGGTTTTTATAGTAGTGTAGAATCAAACTCTTATGCTTGCGCAACAAGTCTTTTCCATATAGGGAAGATCCTCATTAATGGGCGTATTTTCCAGAATCTTCTTCCTATTAGAATTCTATTCATGTTGGGATTCTATAGGCTAGGGTTAATCGTGAGTCGCAAGTTGTTTCCATTTAAGATTATTTGGAGACCACATAATCACCAAGTTAGTGCCACGTGGCCCTTTAGTCCATCCACCCCGGTCCGTTCATACCAGATTTGTCCACTTTCAGCCCACCTATCCTGATCTGTTAAGCCCATCCAAATGGACCCATCATCTATAAACTCTGATCCGTCACCTCAATATTCTTCCTCTTCACTATATATTACTTTGTATTTGTGTATTTCAATAAGTATTACTGTTTTCTCAAAAAAAAAAAAAAAAAAAAATAGGGATGTTTATCCCACATCGGTTATGTGTATTAGAATTTCAGTCCTTATAACTCTAGGCTACTATTACAAAGGTTAGACTATTTTGTAGTGGTACTCTGATTATGTAATGTATTATAAGCCTGTTTAAAAAACTCTATATATTACTTTCGTGTTTGTGTTTTCCTAAAAAAAAAAAAAACCATTGGACTCTCTAGTGCACAAAAGCAAGGTTCCACTTGGAAGCAAAGCAGAGTTGTTTCTCAAAGCATCTTTGTTAAAGAAACTAACAAAACTGGCCGCATATGACTCCCTAATTTTCTATCAATACTGTGTTACTTAAGAAGGTGACATTTGTCAACGAAGCATCTCATTTTTTACACAAACGGCCTCTTCTCCCTAAGCATAATGGAAGTTGATCAAATGGATTGAAACGGACCAAAATGAACAAAAATGGACCTAAGTGGAAATGAATGGACTAAAGTGATCGAATGAATCAAAATGAACCAAAGTAGACCAAAGTAAATCGAATGGACTGAAGTGAATTTAATACAGAATGAAAAGTTGCACCTAAGGTAAAATTTTAAGTAGAGGCTCTTTGTAGTAAAATCGGCAATAACTTCAATGATATGTTGTACTTTGGAAAATTTTGTTGCCAAGTGAGTTCCAAAACCTCTTCCTAAAACTCTTAATGCATTGTGAGTTGAGGGGGTTCTTTTTTATTTATTTTTTTGATAGGACATTGTGAGTTAAGTTATTCATGCATTTAACTTTCTTTTGATCTTTCCTCCCTGTATTCTTCCACACATTCTAATTCTTTATCAATATTACATTAAAAAAGCAATATAATTGTCAATAAAACAACTCTTTTTACCATAGTTTTAAAAACCAAAAACTAGGTACCAATCTGATTTGATAAAAAGCTCCAAAATCAATCAAAACAGGTAAAAAATTAGGATCAAAACTAGTTCTTTGACAGTACCGGTTTTTAAAACTATGTTTTTTACCCAAAACTCTCCTTTTAAAAGCATCATTGAAATGAACTGAATGGACTAAAGTGGACGAAAATAGACCGAATTGGACCAAATGGATCGTAGTGACTAAATGAACCTCACCGAAGGGACAGAAGTGGATTTATAATTATAAGCTTTCATTTGGGTTTAATTGAGAAAATAACAATATGACATGTTTGCTCTTTTCCAAAATATTAAGGGGGAAATTACTTGATTTTAAAGTTTAAGGAGGAATTGTGAGCTACCACTAACATAAAAAGATGAAATATGTTTTAATCCTAAGTTTTTGTTTGTGTGTGTGTATGTGTGTGTAAAATTATGTGCTTTTACTTAAAATGGTGCATAAATAAAGGAAAAAAAAAAAAGCAAAAACAAAAACAAAAAAAAACAAAAACAAAATACAAAAATTCAACCCAAGAAAACTGTATGTGAAACAGTGAATTTTGGTTCAACAAAAATTGACTGATAAAAAAAAACTCTAAAAACACAAAGAATGACACAATATTTTCATAATACCTTTATAACTTTGTTATATCTTATTTTGACTTGTAAAGAAATGACACATTAGCGCAATTGTGAAAATATTATGACGACAACAAGATGTCTTAACATTTTCACAAAAGAAATGCTATGTCCACAACAATTTCATTACAAATCATAAGTAGTAAGTTGTTATGTGTTGCTATTGGTGGGGAAAAAAATAATTTCATTGGTAAGTTTAAATTAGAATAACAATTTACCACCTAAGATTTGTTATAAAAATATTGTGAAAAATGTTGTGGATGTAGTAGTTTTTTTTTTCACAATACCTTTGTTTTTAGTTGTAATTGATTCCAGTATGATATTTTATTATTTTATTTTGATATATAAAGAATTAGCACCTCAATAATTGTGAAAATATTGTGGTAATTTGTTGTGTTAATATTTTTTTATTGTTATTGTAGGGACACGATTCTCAAACGGCCCAACGATTACGTTGGGCTCGCACGTGAAGGATCCCTCACAATAAAATTTGTAGAGAGTGGGCTTGAAAGGCTAGCGCTTGGTCACAGGGCGTTGGTCCAAACTGGATTTTAGGGAACTCAGATAAGAAAAGGCTTCAGCCTGGATATCCAAGCCCCACGGCTTTATAACTTGAGGGATTGGGCCCCTCAGATCAGGTCCGAGGAGTACTAATGTTTTTCTCCTGTTATCCGGCGGTGGATTTTTGTTGGTGGTGTACATATATTATCCGGACATTCTCATTCCTGGAGTTTTTCTCAGGAAGCGAGATGGGATCTTTTTCTTTGTTACCTTACGTTTTCTTTTATACTAGCCTACGTTCGTTGTCCTTCGTCCACGTGTAGGGTCGACTTTTCCAGGACAGATATTTGTCCCGTCAATCTAATCCCGAAATGGTTGGAGATGGTCAATAAAGCCTAAGAATCCGGTTTTGTCAGGTGCAATGTCATATCAATGAAGGGTATTAAGGACTATTTCCCCGAGATATTTTCTGATCTTTTAAGTTTGCATGTATGCCACTTTCATCAATGAGACTTTGGGTCTGCCGAGGACTAAGCTGTCCTCGGCTGTATCTTCGGGCCACTTTGGGCTTACTATTTTTGAGCTTGGGCCCTGGCCTCCTTCAGTTTGGGGCCTGTGGACTCCCCATAAGCGAGCGGGCCGAGCCCACAAACTATTGTGCCCCACATTAGCCCCTCAAAACCCTACTGTCCAATGTCTTGGTTGGAAAGGTGGGTTTTGGTAATATCAAGCCTTTATTGCGGTTCATTCAATTCAGCCCTTGATCAACGTTGGCGACTCTTCACCTCCCCGAGGAATGCGTCGGTCTACAAGACGTTTCCCTCAATTTGCGCACGTTGCCATTATGTCGTTTGGTTATCTGAAGCGTGCCTTTAATATCTTCCCATTTACGAGACCTCCCAGATCTAACGGTTACTGATGGCGTGGGAGAACGAAACGGCGCGTTCTTCTTTATAGATTTCCCTGGGGATCTGAATGTGGTATATACCCTTTTCTTCGTTCCCTATATATAAAGAGAGAAGACAAAAGGCGATTTTCTCATATCTGAATCCCTCAGGCCCTTCTCAGAGTTTACTTCTTCCATCTGGTTATTCCCTATCCAATAATACATCCACCATAGTAGTCAGCCATGAATAAACCCTTCCTCTCCCAGAAACGCCATGTCCTAACAAAACTTGAGATGGCTCAGTCAGGGCAGGGATGGCGGAGACTCAAGATTTGCCTCCCCATTCTTTTAGCCAAAATCCGAAGCAGGGACTCGTCACATCCCACTTTCGGTGTGACTGAGTCGAAAACCTCCATTATCATCTCCACCCGCTCTCTCATGAGCATACCTAATATGGCTCCAGTGTGCTAAGAGTTAGGATTGAGGCAGGGACTAAATGCCCTTGCTTCTTCCTCTCTTTGTTCACTGGCGCCATCCTTTGATTCCCCTTCTCCCTCTTTTGCTCATTTCTTTTTCTTTTCATCTCTTCTCTCTTCTTTTCCTCCTTCTTACTCATGTCCTCCATCTTCTTCATTCATCTCCTCCATCTTCTGCTCATGTCCTCCATCTTCTTTTTCCTTTGCGCTCCTTGCTGACAAGAGCTTGCTGAAGTGCTTCCATGTGTTCCAATTCTTCTTCCTTCTCCTTCTCCTTCATCTTTTTCTAAAGAAGGTTCTTCTCCTGATATAAGCAGTATTGAGGCAGAGATTGGAGAGACGTTGAAGGCGAGTTTAAAAGACACTTGACCGTTTACTGATCTGTATTGCGGATGCTATTGTTGCTTTAGCAATTCTTTTTTTTTTTTTTTTTTTGTATAGGCTTGTTTAAGCCCTTCTTTGTACGTTGTAATAATTTTTTTTATATTAATAAAAGTTATTGTTATTTTACTTCGCATGTCTTGTTTATATGTTTTAATAAATTTGCAAACACTGCTCAGCACAATAGTATAGCATTTGAATCAATGACAACTAAGGCCAAAATATTTGCTAATAAAAAGACGCCGCCATAACTTTAACAGAATTACTTGATATAGCAATGCCGACCAGGGAGGGATGACACTTACCTCAAAATTAACCAAGATGAGGACTGAGTATTCGATACGGTGTAAGGAATAACTATCCGAGGACATGTCATCCGTAAAACGAACAGTTTCCTTAGGCTATTGAATAGGGGGTCATTTTGCCATCTTAACATACTGGCCTTAACATTTTACAGTATTTGAGCCGAGGACTTTCCCGTCCGAGTACTTGATTTCCCAAAAGGCCTGAGTCCGAGGACTTCGCACAGCCTGGGTTTTGTTTAGGACTTATGCTTTTTCTTTTAGGTACTTGGTTTCCCCCATAGGCTTGAGTCCGAGGACCATGCAAGTCCTAGGTTCTGTCCAAGACTTATGTTTTTTCTTCTTTTATGTTCCTGGTTTCCCCTTATGCTTGAGTCCGAGGACCATGCAAGTCCTAGGTTCTGTCCAAGACTTATGTTTTTTCTCAGTAGTTGGTTTCCCCATAGGCTTGAGTCCGAGGACCATGCAAGTCCTAGGTTCTGTCCAAGACTCTTTGAGTTCAAATTCTCCCTTTCATCGGGTATTTCCCGAGGCGCCGAGCAGGGGTTGTCCTTGGCAACTTCTATTTTTCGGCGTGGGCCACAGTCCCTGGGCCCTCACGCAAAGCGGGCCTGGGCCGCGAATTCAATTACCCCACGAATTAAGAGATATTTCTGCAACCTCTGGCCACGCAGTACTCTCTGACGTCCCAATGATCGAGGTGCGCCTTTACGAGGCTTCTTTAATCTTGTGGTTGCAGTTGACGTTGGAAGTTGAGCCAGAACCATTTTGTCCGTAGCGTTCCTTAGGACGCCGCGTGAGTTGACTGCCACCACCTTGTCTTTTCAAATAAATAAGAGGGAGAGAGAGTTGCTTTATATACGCACCAATCCTTTAGTTTTCTCCCACATCATAAATCCCATATCCGGTGCTATCCTCCCTTAGCATAACATGTTTAAGGCGAGGGTTGGGAAGAAAGAACTCTCTCCGCCGCAGAAGCACCGTGTCCTCATGAGACTCAAAATGGTAAGGTATGGGCATAGGAAGCATAAGTTCAGGAGAATACTCCATCTCGACCGAGGGGAAAGGGTGTTTCTCCCCCTTTTAGTCAAAATCCGAAGCAGGTCCTGTTCATGCCAGAATCTTGGCGTGTCAGAAGAAAGATTCTCCGCCATCAGTGCCTCTGCCTTGTGGCAGGAAAATATTTAGAGAAAGCCCCTCAACTTCCAACTCCCTGCACCTGTCCTTCAGCGGTGTCAGGCCCAAGTTGGGTCTCTTTTGCTGTTTGAGTTGTGGGCATGTGAAAGCATTGAGGAAGAACAAGGTCTTGGAGCTGTAGCCAACCTCTCCTCTGATCTACTTCCCCGGCTTTATCTTATTCTCTTGTATCCTCCTTTCTTTTTGGTTATGTAGTGAGCTTGGACACAAACTGATTCCAGCTTTTTATTGTACGCTGTACTATTTCTTTGTTTTAGTAAAAATGGAAATTTCTTTACTTGTTTTGAATACTGTTCCTTTGACAACACTACTTTGTGAATGGGTGTGCCCTATGTGTGTGTTTCTTCAAGAATATTTAGAGCAAAATAGCTTGAAAAATATATTTAGAGCAAAATAGCTTGAAACATGATCTAACTAACTCCAATTTACCAATACTACCAGGTATTATATCGATAATTCATAGTAAATCAAACTTAGGAAACTAACCGGGATAACAGTTGAATATTCTGTGATAAGCGCGTGAATACCGTCCAAGGCTGATAATCTCTAAATAATCCATCCGAGCAGTCGACTGGGAAGCAGGGAACTCCGATTGTGCTTCTGTGTACTTGGTTTCCCCATAGACTTGGGTCCGAGGACCATACAAGGCCTTGGTTCTGTCCAAAACTTGTGAGATATCTTTTTTGTACTTGGTTTCCCCATAGGCTTGGGTCCGAGGACCATACAAGGCCTTGGTTCTGTCCAAAACTTGTAAGATATCTTTTTTGGTACTTGGTTTCCCCATAGGCTTGGGTCCGAGGACCGTACAAGGCCTTGGTTCTGTCCAAAACTTGTAAGATATCTTTTCTGTACTTGGTTTCCCCATAGGCTTGGGTCCGAGGACCGTACAAGGCCTTGGTTCTGTCCAAAACTTGTACGATTTCTTTTCTGTACTTGGTTTCCCCATAGGCTTGGGTCCGAGGACCATGCAAGGCCTTGGTTCTGTCCAAAACTTGTAAGATTTCTTTTTTGTACTTAGTTTCCCCATAGGCTTGGGTCCGAGGACCATGCAAGGCCTTGGTTCTGTCCAAAACTTGTACGATTTCTTTTCTGTACTTGGTTTCCCCATAGGCTTGGGTCCGAGGACCATGCAAGGCCTTGGTTCTGTCCAAAACTTGTAAGATTTCTTTTCTGTACTTGGTTTCCCCATAGGCTTGGGTCCGAGGACCATGCAAGGCCTTGGTTCTGTCCAAAACTTGTAAGATTTCTTTTCTGTACTTGGTTTCCCCATAGGCTTGGGTCCGAGGACCATGCAAGGCCTTGGTTCTGTCCAAAACTTGTAAGATTTCTTTTCTGTACTTGGTTTCCCCATAGGCTTGGGTCCGAGGACCATGCAAGGCCTTGGTTCTGTCCAAAACTTGTAAGATTTCTTTTCTGTACTTGGTTTCCCCATAGGCTTGGGTCCGAGGACCATGCAAGGCCTTGGTTCTGTCCAAAACTTGTAAGATTTCTTTTCTGTACTTGGTTTCCCCATAGGCTTGGGTCCGAGGACCATGCAAGGCCTTGGTTCTGTCCAAAACTTGTAAGATTTCTTTTCTGTACTTGGTTTCCCCATAGGCTTGGGTCCGAGGACCATGCAAGGCCTTGGTTCTGTCCAAAACTTGTACGATTTCTTTTCTGTACTTGGTTTCCCCATAGGCTTGGGTCCGAGGACCATGCAAGGCCTTGGTTCTGCCCAAAACTTGTAAGATTTCTTTTCTGTACTTGGTTTCCCCATAGGCTTGGGTCCGAGGACCATGCAAGGCCTTGGTTCTGTCCAAAACTTGTAAGATATCTTTTCTGTACTTGGTTTCCCCATAGGCTTGGGTCCGAGGACCATGCAAGGCCTTGGTTCTGTCCAAAACTTGTACGATTTCTTTTCTGTACTTGGTTTCCCCATAGGCTTGGGTCCGAGGACCATGCAAGGCCTTGGTTCTGTCCAAAACTTGTAAGATTTCTTTTCTGTACTTGGTTTCCCCATAGGCTTGGGTCCGAGGACCATGCAAGGCCTTGGTTCTGTCCAAAACTTGTAAGATATCTTTTCTGTACTTGGTTTCCCCATAGGCTTGGGTCCGAGGACCATGCAAGACCTTGGTTCTGTCCAAAACTTGTAAGATATTTTTTTAAGTAGTTTTTTCTCTATACTTATTTATTTTTTGAAGGTTAGCCCCTAGGCCAGGGAGGGGAGAGTTGGCTTGAGGCCGGAAGCCCCTAGAGCTGCCCGCGCCGTTAGCAGTGCAAGGCGTAGCCCCTAGCAGAAGCTTATGTCAGAGCAACAACTGCACATCGCCGGAGATGGGAAAAACTCGCGAATCTCTGCTTGCTAGAGAGCTGACTCATGCGCCACCCGTGCCATCGCGCAAGCCTTCCCACAGACGGCGCCAATTGTAGGGACACGATTCTCAAACGGCCCAACGATTACGTTGAGCTCGCACGTGAAGGATCCCTCACAATAAAATTTGTAGAGAGTGGGCTTGAAAGGCTAGCGCTTGGTCACAGGGCGTTGGTCCAAACCGGATTTTAGGGAACTCAGATAAGAAAAGGCTTCAGCCTGGATATCCAAGCCCCACGGCTTTATAACTTGAGGGATTGGGCCCCTCGGATCAGGTCCGAGGAGCACTAATGTTTTTCTCCGGTTATCCGGCGGTGGATTTTTGTTGGTGGTGTACATATATTATCCGGACATTCTCATTCCTGGAGTTTTTCTCAGGAAGCGAGATGGGATCTTTTTCTTTGTTACCTTACGTTTTCTTTTATACTAGCCTACGTTCGTTGTCCTTCGTCCACGTGTAGGGTCGACTTTTCCAGGACAGATATTTGTTCCGTCAGTCTAATCCCGAAATGGTTAGAGATGGTCAATAAAGCCTAAGAATCCAGTTTTGTCAGGTGCAATGTCATATCAATGAAGGGTATTAAGGACTATTTCCCCGAGATATTTTCTGATCTTTTAAGTTTGCATGTATGCCACTTTCATCAATGAGACTTTGGGTCTGCCGAGGACTAAGCTGTCCTCGGCTGTATCTTCGGGCCACTTTGGGCTTACTATTTTTGAGCCTGGGCCCTGGCCTCCTTCAGTTTGGGGCCTGTGGACTCCCCATAAGCGAGCGGGCCGAGCCCACAAACTATTGTGCCCCACAGTTATAATATAAGCAAGTTCAACTGATGATATTACCACACACACACACAAAAAAAAAAAAAAAAAAAAAAAAAAAAAAAAAAAAAAAGGAGAAGAAGGCAAGTGTAATAGTTGAGATTGAACAACTCTTCTTAAACCAAAACACTCTATCACTATCACCACATATAAATATTTAAAAAAGGCAAAACTAAAATGAGCAAGAAAACTGGTATGAATGGTGATATGTTTAAAAAAAAAAAAAAAAAGAAGGCTAGCTCCCATGAAACGGTGAGTTTATGCTCATCAAAGGCCAAAAATATGGTAGAAATGTCTCTACTCTATATCAAGTTTTGTTTTGTTAAATTATGACTTTTTACTTTTTCAAAACAAAGCAAACCAAAGCACGGTAGATATAAGAATCGACACTTTTTATATAATTAATAGAAATAGAAATAGATATGGTATTGGTGTATATAATACCATTTCCTTCGAACATTCTTTTAAAAATTAAAAATTAAAAACCTTAAATAAAAATGAATAAAAAAATTCTAGCAAAACTTTTTCATAACATCATAAGATCTTTAGCTAGATATGTGGTTGGGATTATGCAGAAAGAAGAAAAAAAAAAAATCTAGTAATACAAATTATTACACAATTTTTTTCCCATAATTGTGATGTAGCAACGTGTGAAAGGTGAAGGAGAAAATAGGGGATGCTTAAGTGATAGTCAACTTCTCACTCAATGTTGTCATGTAGATATTACGAAAAAAAAGTTGTCGGTATAGTTTGTAGTCCGAAACGACCCCTTCAAAAATATCATTCATAAATGAAACGAGTGTAGCTGTGAGGGAACACGCTAAGTCACAGCCTCCTTTATATACACCAACAGATCAGTTCAAATTTTCATTATCTTCTTATCTCCAACAACTGTTTACAAAGCAAACCCTCTTCCAATTCATTCAGATTCTCTCACAAACACAATGAACTTTCTTTCAGATCTTCAGAAGAAATCCAACAGTTCTTCTGAGACTAACCAGCCTGAAGAAAAGAACAGTTCTTCTGAGACTCGCCACCCTGAAGAAAAGGCTGATCAAAACCAAAACCAAAACCAAAGCCAAAACCAACACCAACACCACCAACCATCAAACGCTGAGCTCATGGCCAGTGGCAAGGTGTTGGCTGGGGCAGGCCAAACCACTGTTAGCCAGGGAGCTGGCAAAGTTGACAAGGCCAGGACAGCAGGAGCAGCAAGTGATCTTTTGGAAGCTGGCTCTAACTATGGAAAGTTGGAAGAAAAGAGCTACGGCAAGTATGTGGAAAAGGCTGAGACTTATCTCGACCAATATGGCAACCCCTCCTCCCAATCCCAATCCCATTCCACCACCACCGCCACCACCCCTCCTAGCCACTCCTCCACTCCTTCCACCACCACAGACTCAGAACCACACTCAGCTGCTGGTGGGGGCTACGTGAAGATGGCTCAAGGTTTCTTGAAGAAATGAGCATTTGAATTCTAATTTCCCAACTGCTTATGCTTTGCAGTTTCTTAATTTTGTGTATCTTTAATATTATGACACCCTTGTTTCTGTGTGTGTGTTTTTTTTTTTTTTTTAAATCTTGTGTTGTATGTTCTATAGTATGTTTGTTCTCTGTTTAGCTTTTAGATTGTAAAGTGGCTGAAGCAGACTTAGATCTACTCTGTCAAGAAATTAAGAATAAAATTTGTGCAATTTGCTATAGCTTATAGCCTAAAAATCCAATATGTATCTTTACTCTCTAGCTCTTATCTCAAATTGCACTGTATTGGATGATCTAGCCTAGGACATGTATCCATTAATTTTTCTCTTTTTTGGAGGGTACATGTAGCCTGACTACTTATCTACGTGTGACTACTTATCTGCTTGTTGACTCGAGCATGAGAAATATTTCACACAATGTTCACACTTTCATGTTATTTGTCTGAATTTTAGATGCGATAGAACGTGGACATGATATGAAATGGTTGGATACTTGGATGTAAAACAATGAAAACCATTTTACAACACATTGAAATGGTATCTGGGGTGCTATCGCTGGCAACCAAAAATAAAACCTATACTCCTAAAAATATATGTAGTAGTAAGGATCGTTCCCACGGAGAGTATCTAGCCTAGTTTTATGCTACGTGAAACAAGGAGGGGTGGAGTATAATGAAAACAATTTTAAGAAAGAAAAAAAACAACTAAGGAACAATTCAAATTAAAGTATCGAAATTAATCAAAAGAACAAACTTTAGTCTAAGTCAACATCCACCATCGGAATTTTACAACTGATCATCAATGCAAGTATATATCAATTCACACTTTGAATATTCACTGTTGGAACAATTTTCCTATCTCTCCTTAGCAAGGTTTTGAAACCCAAACCGTTCAATGAACCGTAAAAGGGTGAGGTTCAAGGTTTTTAAGGTTGGACCGAGGTCGAACCATGATGATGTCATAATTAATTTAATAATTATTTAAAATATAAATAAATATATTAAATTAGTAAAAATTGAAAAATTACATTAAAAAATCCAAATAAATATAGAGATCTAATAAAAATTTCACATTAAATTAATTTATGAAACCCAATAAAAAATTTAATAGACATTTTCCCTTGAAATTATTATTTTTTTATAAAAAAAAAAAAAGCAGTAACTTGAATGGTGGGGGACATTAGCGTGTATAATATTATATATCTTTTTTGTTGTAGATGTATATAATATTGTGTGTATTTGTTTAATCTTATAGTTTAAATCTTACATTTACCAAACAATCTTATAATGTAAAACAATAAATAAATTTAATAAATTAATGTACGAATTGGTGGATTTGTACTTTGTAGATTTAAGAATTAGACTAATAACTAAATAAATAAATTAACTAAGAAACAAGTCAACAACACGTAGGAGGTGAGGAGGTCCAGAACTTATTTTTCAGTCTCGTGAGGCGTGCAAGCTTTAAGTAAAAAAAAAATCCCAAAAATTCACAACCATAAATCAACCGTCTGGTACCCAGAGCTTTCAAATCTCACTTTTATCTCTTCTCTTATTAACATCCTCTTCTCAAATCCTTCTTTTCTCTCTTGAAACACCCAAAGTTAGGCTAGTTCAAATCTCAGTTTTTCAATTTTTGCCAGCCGCACGGTAGCCTTTCAGCTTTTGCCAATCAATGGTAGCCATCAACAGCCAACAAAGAGTCTACTCGCAGCAAAACGACTAGGTCCTTTCTTTTAATCCTTGTTCTCGGCGTCCTCTTTCATCTTCTTCTTCTTCTTCTCTAACTTTTCTTTTCTTTTCTTTTCTTTTTGAAAGAGTTTACGCCTGAACCGTGAGACCCGTTCACGGTTCTCAAACCTAGCCGATTCGACCGAGGTTCGCACGGTCCACTGGATTTTTTGTGTAGAACGGGTTTTGGAAGTTAAAGAACCATCTCAAGGAGCGGTTCCCGGTTAACCCGGTCAGACCGTACGGTCCGGTCCGGGTTTCAAAACCATGCTCCTTAGTCGTAGTTAATTAGAAAACAAGCGATCTAATAAACCCTTAACTACTAAACAACCCAAGACAAGCGCTAAAGGTTTAATCTAGTAGCAGCCTTAAGACTTAGAGAGATTAATGAAACTAAACAACACAAACACAAGCGGTTGCATTCAATTTAGTTGAGCATTCTTCCTAAGATCTAATAATTTCTAACGCAGCAAATCATTAAATCTTGGTTGCTTCACAAGTTAGAGAGATCAAACAATTACAGATTTGATATCTAACCTAGCAGTAGATTGCAACGAACAATAAACTAGTAGGCCTCATAGTAATTAAACGAGACAATCATGAAAATAGGCACAGAAGAACATCCGATATGCAAAGTATAAATTGAACAATAAAAACAAATTAGATCTCACAGTTTTATTGATTCCGAGGTTTCAGTTTCCTTCGACCAAGTATAAAAGTTTAGCCAAGTAGGGCCATGATGAAAACTCAAAGGAAAAAATCAGAGAAGAGGGGAGAGAGAGGCATGTATGTCCAATTCTGATTTCTCCTCCCCTTTTTATATGTTAATTCCCCCTTTCCCAAGCCTACAAAATCTCCTAAAAATATTCTCAATAATAATGTCCAAATCTAACTAATTAAGGAAAAATATTAAAAATAAAACAAAGTCCTAATATAACTAGGAAAGTGGTGTTTTTCAGCTGGAAATTTCGTGCACCAGATCTAGAAGCTTCTGAAAATAAACCCCATCAGATCTGCGTATTAGAATTGCAGGCAAAGGAACATTCCAGAACGTCAGCAATGCAGGTGCAGCAACTTCAAGCCTGATTTCAACCTTGATGCAGCCCATATCTCTCAAAACATGAAAGTTGTAGAGCATTGTCTTGGTATTCCATAGCATCTTGAATCATCTCAATCGGAGCTTGGATGAGAGAGTTATGCCCAGGTTACGAAGCGATATCAAAGCTGTCTAGAATCGCCCAATTAGCTACGTTTTGCACTTAACATCTCCATTTGCATCCTAAATCAAAATATAAGAATAATAAGTATATTTAGGCACCAAATAAATATAAAATACTAAACATTAAGGGAGAAAAATATGACAATTTGCATTCTCATCAGTATCATTTGTGTGGGTAATTCTTATATGCTCCCAGCAGAGCACTTAAGTTTTATCACATTGTGTTTACTGTTTACACATCAATCACATATCAAAATAAAATTTTTTATTATTCTTTTGGAAAATATACAAAATCTCCTACAGTTTTCCCATAAAACATGTAACTATCCTAAAAATTAGTGTAACACTTAATCCTTGGCGGCAGGGGCGGAGCTACATGTTAGGGTGGGGGGGCCATGGCCCCCCCAAAAATTTTGAAATTTTTTTTTTACTATATAGAAATATTTAACATTTTAATAATTAGCCCTCAAAAATGGGACTTGGCCCCCTCAATTATTTGAGTTAGTTCAATAATGTTATTAAAAAAAATTGTCCAATTTATCTAGTAGTTATAGAGAACATATTGTTTCTCAAATTCATTTTTTATGGTAAAATGTGTTCTCGTATTTTTTAAAGTTTTGGATCATTTATGTCTTTGAACACTTTATTAATTCAATTGAAATTTTTTTACTCACAACAGTAGACAATTTGGTAACTTATATTGAAAATGAAAATTGTAAAGATTTCACTATGGAAGATGGTGAAAGATTAATTTAATTCTATGAAACATTTAATTTTAAGGATTCATTATGAAAAATACTAATTTTTTGTGTGTGTATAGAGACGTGTTTGTGTATGTGTATAAAAGTTTGTATAGACTAATAAATTAGCAACACAAATCGGCCCCCTCAAACAAAAATTTCTGGCTCCGCCCCTGCTTGGCGGGATATTGATTTATGTGTAAGCCATTAATTGTGTAATACTTAATCCCTAGGAATTATGAGTGTAACAAAACTCTTACTTGGTATTGATTTATTTTTGCTAGGCCTTGGTATTGTATTGTGTTATGTGTTTATGTGAAAATGCAGCTCTAATAAACATGGACATGTGTCATCACGTGAGTAATTTATAATTTTATTTTCACATATGGTGAATAGTTTACACATACAATAATATAAAGGAGTTTTAGTAAGTCATTCAAAACTTTGGGTGTTTTGTCATTTGTGTTTAATTTATGGAATAATCTAGCATCATTTTGCGGCAAATAAGTAATTAAAAAGAGAAAGTTTATTGAACACTATGAGAAGTGGAGAAAGAGTGAGGGTATATTTGAAAGTAATTGTTAATTTATCTAGCACACGAATGAAATCAATCAATTAATATAAATATATATATATATATATATATATATATATATATATATTTATATAAGTACCGACCTTATTATGTGGGAGAGCAAAATGTTTTGCAATGTGCTGCATTCTTTGATAATATTTTATTTATTTAGTTCATAGAATTAGCCAATAAATGTATATATTTAAATATTTATAGATGAGATTAATTATTTATAATAAATGAATTTATATGATTATTTTTATAAATTTTATATAAAAAAACTATTTTTTATTTGAAATAATAATAATAATAATAATTTAGAATATGATATTCTTTCTTGTGTTTAATTGCTTTGAAAACAATTGACACAAGCTATAAAAAATTAAATATTTGTGAATTCACTAAAATTAATCTTAACCATTTAGATTTCCTAATGGCATATTTATATATAAACCAACACGGTAGTATTTACTTTATGTAATTAAAAAGATTACTAATAGGATAAATATTTTTAATTAGTTTGTTATATTTATTATTTTAAGTGGTATATTAATATTTAAGTATAATTAAATTTTGATATTTATATTTTTTTAGATTTATATGAGAAACAATTAATTTAAAATATGATATTTTTGCTCAAATTTAGTTGCTTTTGAAATTGTAGAAACAAAGTCGAACAAAAGAAAAAAAAAATGACACATAATCAAGTTGAAAAAAAAAATGATTGAAGAATATTTGAATTTTTATTTTATCAAATCAATATTTGCATTCTTGAGTAGGCGTGAAACATGCCTATATATATTAATTACTATATCATTCAATTTTTAAATATGATCAAATCACACTCTTATTGTCTTTTGATTTTGTCTATAAAATAAAATACTAAAGATTATAAATTTTTGTCAGAAAAATTATTGAAATATTGGAGGAAACTAAGAAAGTATTTACTCTCCCTCATGACTCATCTTTCTATTAGTTCTCAACTCTCCCATGGTAATCACATATTGCAAGGCTTGTGTTGAGTTGCAACATGCCTGTATGCCAGAATGCCGATTTAGTTGATATTGCTCAAGTATAGGATCTACCAATTGGATTCTTGGAAACCTTAAAAGAGTTTTTAAATTTCAAAACATGAAAGACATGCTAGATAACGCGCAAGAAAATCAATGTATTAGCAGGAGGGGGAGGAGTGGTTCAGGATGAAGATGGTAACTAGATCCTTGGCTTCTCTTGCCGTATTGGCATCACATCCAGCTATAATATTGCTGAATTATGGGCTATGCGAGATGGTTTTACACTTTGCCTTAACATAAATTTTCCAGCTGTGATCATTGAAATAGATGCCAAAGCTGTTATTAATGTGATATCTGTTGATACCCATTTTTGCGACACATTTCATACAAGCCCGATTCGTACAAGCCTGGCTTCCTTATGGGCTCAATTCATGTATTATATTATATTTTATTCTTTTAAGCATGGCCCAAGCCCATGCAACTTATGAGGAAATTGAGAAAGTATGGTTTGGAGAGTATGGGTTGGTTCCTTTCGAACCTTTTACATGAGCCCAACCCATGCGTGCAACCAAGTGGACAAGGGACGCTGGTAGTACCTCAGGCTCATGGAGGAGGTCTTATACCCAAAATTTCCAACTCAAAAGAGCTTTTATGCTCTAGGTGACTATGGCCTAAAGTTTCTGCCCTAACCTAATTTTGCTACCATATTTTCTTTTCCATCCAAAAAAACACAGCTGACCCTAAACTAAATAGCTAGCCTATTGTAGCCAAATGCAGCTGTCAGAAGCCTACAATGACAAGGAAAGAATAGCTAATTGAGTCAGCCACTTTATTTCCAAAATCATGTAAAAAGCAAGCCAACTCTCTTACCCAATTAAAGCAAATCTGACCATAACCTCTTTGATTGAGACCTTGGGATTCAAAGCCTCTTCTATTGACCAAAAACCAGTCACTTAGAGCACCCTAAGTTCAATACAAAAGGCCCCAATCATATTCAAAATCAACCAACCACATTCTACCTAGAGACTTGAAACTTCAGAGCAAAAGCCCATTCAGCGAGTCAACAATCTCACAATTCCGAACCTTAGGGATGGAAATATGGATACAGGGGAACCTTCCCTCTCTTCCTCACAATGTCTCTTAATTTCCTCTTCTCGGTGACTGTGGGTCAAAGTTTCAAACTTGTTGAACCACGTTTTCCCTATAGAGCTAAAATTTGAGAGCAAAAACCCACTAAGCTAGGAAACATTCTCACAATTCCGAACCTTAAGGGTGGAAATATGGGTACAGGGGAACTTTCCTCTCTTCCTCACAACCTCTCTCATTTTCCTCTTCTCGGTGACTGTGGGTCGAAGTTTCAGTCCTGTTATGTTTTTACACTTTTTCTACACTTTTGTTATTAGCATTTTGATTCTCTCTTGTCAAAGCACCATTAGCCTTTTGTTCATTATACATTTGGAATTTTGGGCTTGATTCTCCACAAATAAACACTTCTAAAGAACCTAAGGGGAGATTTAGGCCGTTTTCGCATTTTCGGCCCTTGTCGCAAAAACATCCCCGACATTTTGGCAACTCCACTGGGGAGTCAAGCAATTGAAACAAGAGAAGTCACGTATCTGAAGATGGGAAACCAGCAAAAAGATGATGTTTCTCACACCAACTTGTCGTTCTAAGAGAAATCGTATGATACTTTGCCGCGCAAGACGAGCATGGTGAAGTTGAGTTGAAATAAGTTCTATCCTTAGCTCATTGAGCTGCTGGAGATGCTCCAAATCATGTGACAAAATCGCTCCAACCTCCGGAAACCACCCAAGAAGTGAAGGATGGAGGGAGAATCAACTTTCTTATTCATGGAAAAAAAATTTCTTCCACTCATCTATATTTTTTTTTTAGATATCATTCTTATGGATGAATCATCATTTATCTCTTGCTTTACATGATATTTGTGAAAATTTTTGTTGTAGCTTGAAAATGGAAAAATGGCAAGCCACAAATCCAATCATGAAGGGAATGACAATTCCAACCAATAATCAACAATGTAAAGCTCTAAACATCAATTTCAAAACCAAGAACCCCTCACGCGCTGAGCATATAGGAGCTGTGGGTGATTGACTCATTTTGGCACAACAATAATTGCCACTGTGTGCAACCCTTCGTAGCTGAATATTTTTTGCATCATCGCTAAATGAAGCCTTCACTATAGCTAAAGGCCATAGCTAAATGGCCCACCGCAAGGCTCTAGATATTTCATACACCAAGCCTTGAGGTAGTGACATACTATACATCAAGTTGTATTGTTGCTAAGTTAGCATCGCGCATATGGGGGCTGCCACGAGTGATTAAACTATTTTGGCACAACAATAATTGTTGCTGTGTGCAACCCTTCGCAGCTAAATATTTTTGGCGTCACTGCTAAATGAAGTCTTCACCAAATAGCTAAAGGCCATAGTTAAATGGCCCACCACAAGTCGCTAGATATTTGACACACCAAATCTTCAAGTAGCGACATTTCATAAACCAAGTCTTGAAGTCATACAAGCGATATGCTATTGTCAAAGCACACTTAAGCTAAGACTTTCAAACTTTCTCTTTACTAATTCTTTTTTTTTTATATACATATCGTTTAAACCATTTTAATCCTTTAAATTTTTAATCAAAATATTTTCTAGAAGTCATTTGTGCTAAAGCTTAGCCATGACTATCGTTTACTAATAGAAATCATAATTACTCTAGGGGACAAAATGGAAAACTTCTCGGACCATCCGACAAAGAGGGAAAGTTGGACTCGATTCCCTCTCGCCGAAGTCGTGACACGCTCATGCACTCTAAGCCATGACAAGCTCACGTATCCAAAGTCATGGTCGATCCACGCACGCCAAGCCATGGCATGTTCATATATCTCAAGTCGCGACAAGCGCATGCATTCCAAGCCATGCCAATGCCTTAATCATTCTTGAATTCAAGATTTTGCTTGAAGAGGGAAGCGCCAATGTTATCATCCTTAAGAAAATTATTACTGTCACTCAACTATTGCAAATGAAATCTGCAACTAAGCCAACTAATAAGAAGGGTTTGTGCGTGCGCCTTTGAAGAATTCTTTGCTAGACCTCGCTTTAGATATTAAAGTCAAAAAATTCAAAAATCACATGCTAGTTGCTAGAAATCCACTCAATAAAAGCAATGGCAATGGTTGTAGCCAAACTCATCAAGAAGCATCTTATTTGTCACTTTGATGTTTCACTCATGCCAATTTTTGGAGGCAAGCCCTATGAAATGTTAAGAAGCCGACAAACTATCATATTATCCAAGCGTGGTAAAACCCCTACATGCGAAGGTGCAATGCCTTCAATAAGGTAGGGAAAGCCAATGCTTTCTCCTAATAAAAAACACTTACTCTCTCAAAGGTAAGCCCTATCAAATGATTAGGAAGCCAATGAGATATCATATTATTCATACATGGTAAGATCCCTACTTGCGATGGTGCAACGCTTTCAACAAGGTAGGGAAAGCCAACGTTTTCATAAAGGCAGGCCTTACGAAGCGGTATTGAAGCCAACACAACATCTTATAATTCAAGCATAGTGGTCCATTACATGGTGGACATAATCATCACTAAAACATTATGGGAAAATTGACGCAACAAATCACTATCTCATTGCCACATGGTAATTTGCTATATGCGAGGATAAAATCCTTCCTCAAGAAATTAGCAAGCCTATGTATGTGAGAATGCGATCGCCCTATGAAACGGTGACGAAAAAATGCACCATGAGCCGCAATGCGCGAAAACGCAGCCCATATGTGGGGGCTTCTTGAAATTAACGAAATAGCAACCTAATGCATGTTGAGAATAAGTTGACTACCAAGTACGAGCTTAAGTAAGCAAGTGGTACAATAATGTTGATACACGATGAAATTTATATACATGTGAGGCATGGAAGGCAAGGACCATTTTGTGTTGGACCTATCACTTGGTTACAACTTGACTTTCTTGGACTCGTAGGCGCTATGACGCATGACATAGCTACAAACGAGCTTCATCTACGTGTACCTTTTCAACAAAAAATGAAGTGTTTGGATGAACTAATTCTCAAACTCACAACATCTACAAAGCAATAGGAAACATCAACTACTCACACCGCATGCCGCAAGCGCCACACGTGCTCGGGGGGCTAATGTTGATACCCATTTTCGAGACACATTTCGTACAAGCCCAATTCGTACAAGCCCAACTTCCTTGTAGGCTCAATTCATGTATTATATTATATTTTATTTTTTTAAGCATGGCCCAAGCCCATGCAACTTATGGGAAAATTGAGAAAGTGTGGTTTGGAGGGTAAGGGTTGGTTCCTTTCGAACCTTTTGCATGAGCCCAGCTCATGCGTGCAATCAAGTGGACAAGGGACGCTGGTAGTACCTCAGGCTCATGGAGGAGGTCTTGTACCCAAAATTTCCAACTCAAAAGAGCTTTTATGCTCTGGGTGACTATGGCCTAAAGTTTCTGCCCTAACCTAATTTTGCTACCATATTTTCTTTTCCACCCAAAAAAACACAGCTTACCCTAAACTAATTAGCTAGCCTATTATAGCCAAATGCAGCTGTCAAAAGCCTACAATGACAAGGAAAGAATAGCTAATGGAGTTAGCCACTTTATTTCCAAAATCATGTAAAAAGCAAGCCAACCCTCTTACCCAATTAAAGCAAATCTGATTATAACCTCTTTGATTGAGACCTTGGGATTCAAAGCCTCTTCTATTGACCAAAAACTAGTTACTTAGAGCACCCTAAGTTCAATACAAAAGGCCCCAATCAGATTCAAAATCAACCAACCACATTCTACCTAAAGACCTGAAACTTCAGAGCAAAAACCCATTCAGCCAGTCAACAATCTCACAATTCCAAACCTTAGGGTGGAAATATGGGTACAGGGGAACCTTCCCTCTCTTCCTCACGACGTCTCTCAATTTCCTCTTCTCGGCGACTGTGGATCAAAGTTTCAAACCTGTTGAACCACGTTTTCCCCATAGAACTGAAACTTGAGAGCAAACACCCACTGAACCAGGAAACATTCTCACAATTCCAAACCTTAGGGGTGGAAATATGGGTACAGGGGAACTTTCCCTCTCTTCTTCACAACCTCTCTCATTTTCCTCTTCTCGGTGACTGTGGGTCGAAGTTTCAGACCAGTTATGTTTTTACACTTTTTCTACATTTTTGTTATTAGCATTTTGATTCTCTCTTGTCAAAGCACCATTAACCTTTTGTTCATTATACATTTGGAATTTTGGGCTTAATTCTCCACAAATAAACACTTCTAAAGAACCCAAGGGGAGATTTGGGTCATTTTCGCATTTTCGACCCTTGTCACAAAAACGTCCCCGACAATATCTAATCCCAACCAACCTAATTCTATTATTTCTTCTATTGTCAATGACTGTATGCACATAACTTCTAGAATCCCCTGGACTCGGTTTAGTCACTACTTCAGAGAAGCGAATAGATGTGCGAATCACCTTGCAAAAAGGGGAACTCACCAATTATTAGGCCTTATTATGTATGATAATCCATCTACGGACTTAGAGAAATATATTTCTTTTTTAATTTTCTGGGTTGTAGCTTAACAAGCGCTATCCTAAGATGCTTGCTTCTCTTTAGCTTTTAATGTTATTTCCTTTTTACCACAAAAAAAAAAAAAAAAAATTGTCGGTATCTTGTCTTTCTTGATTGTAATTGTGTGCTATATTTTAATTTAATAAAATAAATAAATCTTCCATTCCAGCACTCTTGTCATCTCTTATCCTAGTAAATTGATATCATGATTGTTATTAATTTCTAGTGGTACTAAAAGCTGAGGTCAAATTCAACTCATCAAATGAAAAAAAATGTGCTCATTCAAATTCATGTCTTACATAGAAATAATACAAATATTTAAAAAAAAAAAGTAAAAATGAAAAAAAAATTTCTTAAAATGTTATTTATTTTACGTTAATTTTCTCTCAAAATAAATGTTGAATTTTTGCAAGCTTAATGATGGGATCCCATATTAAGATCTTCTAAAATTCTTAGGACAATTCAAACGAGAAGTTCTTGAAAATTATATCCATCTATATTGAAATGAGTGAATTAAATTTTGTTACATTATTAATAATTTGAATAGATATCAAAATCGTGATGGTCAATATTTGTTTAAATAATATTGATGTAATATAATTCAATCCACCATTTATTTATAGTGCTACTGATATGTTACTACTCAATCACATTCGTTAGCACGCCAATTTGTAAATCTTTTATGATAAAATTTAGCATTTCTTTATATTTTGTCTTGTGTTTAAAAATAAATACATCAATTTAAAAAGATAATGTGGTAAGATTTGTAACACCCTAGCATCACTCTAAATGAGATCAAGCTATTATTTTCATCAAATCCTTCTGTTACTAGCTCAATTGCTAAATCACTGAAAGGACAAGCTAAAATGTAGTAAAAATGACGACATCTTATAGTGTTGGAAGAATGACAACATGGTGACATGAGGTTCTCTTATAAAAGAGAGCTCTATCAAGTAACAAAAACCCATCTCCAATATCACAAATTCCACTTTCATATAACAGAGTACACCCCAAAGGAGTGACAATTGAGAACACAAGGAGCTTTGGCTTCCAAATATGTCTAACGCACTTTGTGTTCTCAGGTCACCCCTTTGGGGCTTCCTGTTTACATGGCATGACAACACACCATTGTAAGAGAGAAAGAGAACCCAAGAAAACCAAAATCCCAGATGTTCAGGATAACATTTTCATGTATCAGAGTACACCCCATAAGGGTGACACCTGAGAGCACAACTAGTGTTGGCTACTCTAATGTAAAGCTAATGCAGTTTGTGTTCTCAGGTCACCCTTAATGGGGCACTATGTTTACCTGAAATCTCAAATTGAAGTTTTTAGAGCCATTTTTTTAATGAATGAAAAGGGGTCTTCGGAGTGGACTCATCGACTCCTTCCCACATGACGGTAATACCTCTCTTGTAGGAGCACCTTGTTTTTCCTTCTAATACTGTTTATATTATCCGTCAAATGGTCACATAATTTGTTACAGCCTTGACGGTAATACCTCTTTCAGTTTCAGCAGGATTCAACCAAAACGCGCTTCATGCCACACGTTCCTAGAGACCAATAGGAGTCTGATATTGCAGAGACATCGTGTCAATATTTAATTTAAATCATGAAATGGCTTCATTTGAAATGATGCGGATCAGTTTCCTCAAATTTTCACCAAACCCTCATGCTTTTTAATATTGCTTAGTAGATATTATTATTAAATGAACTAAAACTTATGATTATAAGCTATGACAAATGTGGACCACATGTTATGATTATGAAGCCATCATGTTGACATTCCAGATGGGTTTTCTATTTTATAATTTAATTGTATATCATCACTTAAAATTAAAATAGTGACAGTCTATGTTAAAGTTAAGATTTCATTCCTTCTATATAACAGTACATATGACATCATGCCATTTAAAATTTTAATTAATGTAACTCTAAATATATTTTTAAATTTATAATATTTAATCTCACTTTTACTTTTCTCAATTCAACAAGTTTATAGGTACCCAAAAATTCACAAAAAAAATTCAAATACTCTCTTATCTTTGTAGTGGTCAAAGATCTTGTAGTTGAATTAGTACCTTTCCATAGACAAAGTGCTTGAAGAATTGGGAGAAAAAGGTTTGAGATGTAGATTGGTGGGATATTGTAATTATCTCTTAATATATATATATATATATATATATATTTATACTGTGGTGGACCTACGTGAGGTGAGCCGACAAGTTTATGTAAGTGATTGTGAAATTTTAGTGAGTTTTCTTTTGTCGGTAGACTTGTCAATGTTGTCATACCTAATATTCTAACCTGACTTGCAATAATGAATCGTTTATCAAATAAGGGCAATCAGGAATAGTGGGGCTATGGAGATGTCAACTTTTGTCAAAAACTCAAAGATGTAACTTGTAAAGGCAGGCATGACTAATCTTTTATATGATTATGGCATCTTCTTTTTGTCAAGAACTCACGAAGGAAGAGAGAGGATTTCGGGTTTATCACAACTTTAGAGGCTTGTAATAATGTTGTTCTCATATAATCTCATGTAATTATGCTGCTCAAGTTTTGGCTGGGTTTGCAAAGGAGAAAGAGGAGGAACTCATTTTGTTAGAGGAGGGTCCTCATCTCTTCTTCCCATTATATAAAGAGATTCAGTGAAATAAAACTGCTACTGTATTCTATACCTGTTTTTTCTTGGCTAATAATGTATAAATGTACAAATAATCTTTGTAGAATTAACAAAATATACTATAAAAAGGAGAATATCAAAAGAAGAAGATGCATGATTGACAATAAATAACCAATCTTGTAATGTGAATTAGAAACCGTTGGACTCTCTAATGCACAAAAGCAAGGTTCCACATGGAAGCAATGCAGAGTTGTTTGAGAGATCACTACGGTTATCACTCATCCTATTCTTATTTTGGTAGATTCCATCAAAGCATCTTTGTTAAAGAAACTAACAAAACTGGAAGAAAATTGATGACTTTTGTAATGTATTGTAGACTAAAAACAATTTATAAGGCCAGAAATCAGAAATCATACTTAACTTTTGTAATTCATTGTGAGTTAAGTTTTTCACATACTCAACTCTCTTTTCCGCCGCATATAATCCCACCCCACATCTAATTTTCTATCAACATTGTGTTAAGGTGTCATTTGTCAATGAAGCATCTCATTTTTTACACAAACGGCCTCTCATCCCAAAGCACAATAGAAATGGATCGAATGGACCAAAATGGACTGAAGTGAAAATAAATGAACCAAAGCGATTGAATGAACCAAAATGAACCGCAGTGGACTGAATGAATTGAAGTAAATTTAATGTAGAATGGAAATTTTCACCTAAGCTAAAAATTTAAGTACAAGCTCTTTGTAGTAAAATCGGCAATAGCTTCAATAACACGTAGTACTTTGAAAAATTTTGTTGCCGAGTGAGTTACAAAAATCTCTTCCTAAAACTCATAATGCATTGTGAGTTGAGGTTTTTTTTTTTTTTTTTAATTTTTTTTATAGGACATTGTGAGTTAAGTTTCATTCACTTCACTTTCTTTTCACCCTATATTCTTCCACACTCTAATTCTCTACAATATTTCATTAAAAATGTGATATAATTGTCAATGAAACAACTCTTTTTACACAAAACTCTACTGTCAAAGTATCATCGAAATGGATTAAATGGATCAAAGTGGACGAAAATAGACTGAAATAGACCGAATAAACAGAAATAGACTAAAGTAGACTGAGCGTGCATTTGCGTGCAAATTATTTTGTGTTTGCATTTTTTGCTAGGTCTCATAACACTGTTCACAACCTAGTCAAAAACGTAAAAACACGCATAATTATACATTTTTGGGTTTCATGATACTATTCACACCTTTAAAAATTAATTTACTACAATATTTTTAGTAATAAATTTTTTGTTTATAGTAAAATAAACGTATTTAAACAAAGCTAGGTGGCCGACGTGGATTTAATGTACAAAGAAAAATGTCACCTAAGGCAAAATTTAAGTAGGGACTCTTCTGTGAGTTCCAAAAACCTCTTTCTAAAACTCGACCGCCATGGACATGGAGATCGATCCCCCAAACACGAAACCTGAGGTAGTGATCAAAGATGACGATCTCTTCAAAGCTGCTGAGTCCGGCGACGCCTCCACCTTCAAATCACTCTCTCAGAACCAGCTCTCCAAAGCTCTCTCTCTCCGAAACGAGGACGGCCGCTCCCTCCTCCACGTCGCCGTCTCTTCTTCTCATTCCGAGGTATCATCTCTCTCTTATTCCCTGTTTGTTTTCCGCGAAAATCGTGAGAAACTGAATATATATATATACACACACACATAGCAACTAAGAACACTCACGAGGATTTTACTTCAATTTCTGTATTGATTTTTGGGAAGTATTAGGAGTTATTGAGGTCTGTATAAAACTGTTGGGAGTTAAAGTTTGAATCTTTGCATTTTTGAGAGTTATAAAGTGGTTTTGATGGGATCAGGTGGTGAAGGTACTATCAGCAATCGATGAATCAGCAAGTGTGATAAACAGTGCAGATGAAGAAGGGTGGGCCCCGCTTCATTCTGCGGCGAGCATTGGGAATTTGGAAATGGTGGAAGTTTTGTTAAGCAGAGGTAGGAATTTTTTTTTTTTTTTTTTTTTTTTTTTTTGTATTGTATTTTGTGATCAGAGTTGTTTTTGGAATTATTGTTTCTCATGTCAAGATTGGCACTTAATTGTATACTTGGAGTCAGTTTGGTTTGGCGATTTAGTAGATAAAAGCGAGTTTTCGAAAGCCAAAACACCTTTTCGCAATTGCAACTCTTCATATATAGCTTTTTTTTACAAACGCTCATTTTAAACCCGAAATGTCATTTTGAAACAGCTTATACAAATGCACACTTGAGTCTCTAAATGAACTCCAAGCTAGTCACTTATTGATACTATTTGGAAACCCTATGAGTTGGCTAAATGAATAGAATTGGAATTTTTTTGCCCAAGTCATGTTTTGGGACAAAAAATTGAACTGAATGTCTTTTGGGGGCCTAATTGTATGTAAGGGGATAAGATTGCTGGCAAAGAAATGAATTGAGTTTGAATTAATGTAAATTGGCAGACAAAGGACCAAATTGCATCAAATTTTCTTTAGTTTCCACTTTATTTATACACAAAATGGATTTCATGTATGTATTGGCACTGGCATGGTATACAGTTCTTGTTCCCAAATTCTTTTCCCCCTTATCTTCTTCATGTATAGGCCTAAATTTGTAAGCTTCTGAACCAACATAGCATTTCATCTAGGAGGAAGATATGTGGGGCAGTTTAGGCTGTATTAGAGGCGAGTGGATCACCATTCCACCCATCAATCTGCACCATTTGATCGATCAAGAATTTTTGGTTTGATTTATTGGCAAAAAATAACCTGGGCTTAGGTAACTGTGCCATTACTTTGCTCACTCTAAATCTTAAACAAGCATATGTGCTATTATTTTATAGGGAGATAATATGGGGAGCTATTTAGTTGGTAAGATTTTGTTTAATACCTAAGATTATATCCTTCTTGATAATAGCGGTAGCAAAAGAATAAGTTAGCACATTTTAGGGGCTAGTGCCTTATACTGTTTACCTCTTTTTATTTTTTAACCTTCCTGTTTGCATTTTGGGAAATTGCAAGATGTAGAATCCCATATGTTCTGATTTTTGCATTTTACAGGAGCTGATATTAATATGAAAACTGATGGTGGTCGCACTGCCCTTCACTATGCTGCCAGTAAGGGATGGATGAAGATTGCTGAAATTTTGATCTCTCAAGGGGCAAAGATTAATCTGAAGGACAAGGCTTGTAACTTCACACTAGAGAATTTTACTTGATATCTCAGAGCTCTGTTTTATATATATCTTCATCTTCACGTGCGCATATCATGCAAATAACATCATTTTTAATGTTTGTGCATTTTCCCTTATAACACTAGTTGTATGACATTCATTGCCTCCAGGTTGGTTGCACCCCATTGCATCGGGCAGCTAGCACAGGGAACTCAGAAGTGTGTGAACTTTTAATTGAGGAAGGAGCAGAGGTTGATGCTGTGGACAAAGCTGGTCAAACTCCTCTTATGAATGCAGTTATTTGCTATGACAAAGAGGTAAGCTTTGTCGGAGTTGCTAGGGAAGATATCTTTGTAATATTCGCCGGAAAATATTTTTTTTAAGTAAAAATTAATTTATTAATACCTTCACTTTTGCGTGTTTGAGGCCTATCTTTTTCCTCTTCTCTGTGTTGGGACAATGCATTGTTGAGTGGCTTGAGCCTACTTTGCCTATGCTGTGTCTGAGGCCTCATCATTTTACTCATAGTTAATATATAGCTTTCTTGCTTTTCCTAGCAAAAAATAAAGCTGAAAGAAGGATGCTTGGGAAAAGGATTAATTTTAGCAAGTGCATGCTTGGTGTTTAGTTTAATCGTTCACATTGGCCAAAAACTTCCTGGATAAGAAGAAATTTCATTTTTCCCCTCTTGAAGAACATCTATGCAATGTTTTTTCTTAGATTGAGCTTGAACCAAGCTGTTCTTTCTCTTATAAATCTTCGTTTGATTTGGTTTTATCTAAGCTTAAGCTCCTTCATGAGCTTTGCCAAGTTCAATGGATCTTTGTGTTAGAATGAACAATCTTACATGTTGACATACATATATAATTGGAAAAGTTCTCAGTTTGTTAAATCTTGCTGGTTTCTCTAACATTTGAATCTTTTAGAAGTATTTTTGTGGTTAAAAACTCAAGCGGTTTTTCTAAAAATAGCCGCATTATGCTTATGGGAACTGTTTTCAAGCTTAAGCCAAGCATGGTGTTGCTCATCATTGACTTATTATATTATTGATTTGAATATTGAGCTTTGGCCTGGTTTGTAGATCCTGTTGAAAAAAGTATTGAATGAGCTAGGGTTGAGCTGTTAAGTAACAGTAGGTATATACTTCATCATCTTATAGTCAGTAGCTGCTTCTCCATCTTTTTCTTATTATTTTTCCTGTCTTTTCTTTTGTGTGTGGGTTGATAAATTTTTAGTTCTCATAAAAGTGGCATTTTGTCTGAGGTTTTATTAGACATATCCCCAATGTACCAAGAAACTGAGTAACCTTCTCGTTTTATTATTTATATATATATATATATATATAATGCATCACAAAAGATGATTTAAAAATCATGTAGCAGATATGAGGCAGAATGCATCAAAGCAATTTTTTCTTCCCTGATAAATTTTGATTTGTGTTTGTTTGACAGGTAGCTCTACTTTTAATAAGGCATGGAGCAGATGTTGATGTGGAAGACAAGGAAGGATACACTGTGCTTGGTCGAGCTTCAGCTGATTTTAGGCCTATTCTAATTGACGCTGCCAAGGCCATGCTAGAAGGATAAACTTCAGAATAATTAGCAGATTAGAAGGGGGAATCCTTAGGTGAGGCTGAAGTGTGCTTTGTTGAAGAATTGTACTGTGATTAAATTCCTATTAAGTCATGCAAAAAGTGTGAAATTCACTGTACAGACATGTAAACAATCATCATCATAGTCATCAAGAGCCTATAGAGACAATTGAAGGATCTATAAAATTTTCTTGATTTAATCATAACAGGGACTATGTTGCTAGCTATATTTAGGTAGAGTTTACTTGCAGTTTGATTAAATCAATGACAGCAGAGCTTAGTAAGTAGAATTTCAGCAAACATGTGGAATTTGTGCCATCTGGATATCACAAAAAAGAAAAAGAAAAAGAAAAGCATTGAACTTAAAGCGGTTAATGGTATTGTTTACGGTTAAATTGTTGATTCCATGTGACTTTTCAGAATTAATATATCTATACAATACGCTCATATGCTGTGCATGAAAATGCGCGCGCACACACACACACGGCACAGGTGATCAAATTGAAGGATTGGTGACCTTCCTTTCTTAATTGCTAACAACAACCATTCTTCCCTTGATTTTAAATCAGTTCCCAAGTTCCTCCTCAATCTGGAATTTGTGCCATTACCCAATTTTGTATAATCAATTTCTGAATGAGAGATACATATTGTGCATGGGATGCTAATTGTTATTAGTGTCAGTGTGTTGGTTGTTCTCTGAAGTGTGAATATATTGGGGTTACGCCTGTTCTTTTGCCAATTATGGTAGAGGATAGTTATATTTGTACTTGGTAGACTTGTCTGAGTGTATCTCCCTCTCATAACTAAAAGTTCTCAAAATAATAGAGTATTGGTAAGCTGTAGCACTAGCAGATACGTAGGACAGAATGGGTAGATAAAACTGTAGCACTAGCATTTCTCTTTATAGGTACTTCACAGTTGGACACATTTGAGTCAGTGTGCACTAAAAATTAGCCTTGAGAGTTAACTATCTTTTAAAGTTTCATCCTCTAGAGTTTAGATCACCTCCACTGCTCTGCCAAACATGTCAGCTTGTGATGATCTTCTGCATCCTCATCCTCATGTAGCTCTTCTCCCAAGTGGCCATCTCACACCCTTCCTTAGACTCGCTACACAGCTTGTTCACCACCATTGCAAGGTCACCCTGTTCACCACCCACCCAATTGTCTCACTTTCTGAGTCAAGCTCATCACCCACTTCCTCACTGCTTTCCCTCAAGTCAACCAAGTGAAATTCAATCTTCTCCCTTTGGATCACACCACTGCCAACTCCACTGACCTCTTTTTTTTTTCATTTTGAAACGATTCGTCGCTCAGCTCATCTCCTGTCTCCTCTCCTTGCTTCACTTTCACCACCACTTCATGCTCTTGTTTGTGATATGACTTTGATTTCCTCTGTTATTCCTGTTACTGAAAGCTTACATCTTCCTAACTACATTCTTTTCACTTCATCAGCTAAAATGTTATTCTTCTTTTCATACTTCCATATTTATGCATCCAAAGCTGGTGATGATGATCCTGCCATGCTTGGTGATGTTGAAATTCCAGGCCTTCCTTCAATACCCAGTTCTTCAATTCCTCCTTTACTTCTTATACCAAATAATATTTTTGCAAATATATTCAAGGTAGGCAGTCCCAAAGTTACCAAGTCAAATGGGGTTTTGATCAATACCTTTGAGGGACTTGAAGCACTGTCACTAGAGTTGCTTAATGGTGGAAAAGTAGTTGAGGGGATGCCTCCTGTGTTTGCTGTTGGTCCTCTTGTGCCATGTGATTTTGAGAAGGGAGAGTTGGGTAATAATCAATTGAAGTGGCTCAATGAGCAGCCAGTTGGGTCAGTGGTGTATGTCAGCTTTGGTAGCAGGACAGCCATGTCCAGGGATCAAAAAAGAGAGATAGGACATGGGTTAATTAGAAGTGGGTGTAGGTTTTTGTGGGTGGTGAAGGACAAGAAAGTTGACAAGGAGGAAGAAGAGGGTTTGGAAGAGGTGGTGGGGCATGAACTCATGGAGAGTTTGAAGGCAAAGGGATTGGTGGAGAAGAATTGGGTGGACCAAGGAGAGATACTTGGTCACAAGGCTGTGGGGGGGCTTTGTGAGCCATTGTGGGTGGAACTCAGTGATTGAGGCTGCTTGGCATGGTGTGCCAATTTTAGCTTGGCCACAGCATGGGGATCAGAAGATTAATGCAGAGGTGGTGTAGAGAAGTGGGCTTGGGATGTGGGTCACAAGTTGGGGGTGGGGTGAAAAGGATATGGTGAAGGGGGATGAGTTTGGGGAGAGAATTAGAGAGATGATGGGTAGTGAATTGTTGAGAGGGCAAGCTACACACATTAGAGAAGAGGCAAGGAAAGCTCTTGGAGATGGTGGAAGTTGTGAGATGAATTTCAAAAGACTTGTTGGAGAGTGGAAGATGAAAAGTGGTGGTGTTTCTGGTTCTAAATGACAGCTTTGTGCTTTGATAGACTTTTCTCCAAATTATGTTTGGAGGTGGAATACTGATTTGTAATTTGGAAATTTTAATTGTTAATTTTCGTTGTTTGGATTTACAGGACAACAATTTCAATAAGTCAATAAAGTTTAGAACTTCGGAATTTTAAAATACTAAAATCTCATTTTTCAGATTTTATCAATGTTATCATATAAACAAATCCACAATTACTCTTCACATAGACACCATCCATCATCATTACTATTGTAGTTGCAGCCAACATTTTCATCACGACGACACCACCACAATCAGCATCATCATTGTCATCGTTATATATCACCACCATTATCACTTCTCATTGTTGCACCACCACCACGTTTACCATGCATCACAACCGCTACCACCAGCACATGTTATGACCATCTTTACCACCGAGCTTTGCAACCATTACCACCATTTTATGAATTATGACCACCCCTATTCACTGTTACTTACATTATTTTACAGTCACCAATACTATTATCAATCCTGTTTTTATGGATACCATATATCTAATACATGATATCCTTTTTCCATATCAACACCATCCCTTCCTTTTTTTTTAGAAGGAATATTAGACTTTCATTAAAATAAATAAATAAATAGTCATAATCGGCAGAGGAACATCATGAATGCTGAATAACTACTAAAAAGTCTCGTATGTTTAATTAAGTTATGAATTATAATATACCAACACCATCTTGTTGTTTTAAATTTTATACCCAAATAATGAAAACTATTGTTAAAATTCTCCCTTCCAAATAAATACAACTTTATTTTAGTTTGCGCAATTCACGGCTTCAAGGAAATTCAAATTCTACCACTTTTTTTAATTAAAAAAATAAAAATAAAAATAAAAAAAATAAAATAAAAAAAACCTTTTTTTTTTTTTAAAGAGTTTCAACTTATGGCGTCCCCTCCTGTTGATAACTCTTTATCATAGTCATTGCATTTAAAAGTCTCCACCCGTTTATGGCATTTTCCAATAATTGCTTATGGGACCAACCAAGTACCAACCCCCTTTCCCATTCTTTAATAAGGACCTCCTAACTCACTCCTTAAAAAATAAAATAAAATAAATAAAAAAATAAAAAACCAATCCTATATATTGTGGACCTGAGTTTAATATTTATTTATTAAAATGGAGAAATATGGTTTGCTCAAGAAACATTATTGTTTACCTTCAGCAAAAAAAAAAAAAAAAAAAAAAAAAAAAAAAGAGAGAGAGAGAGAGAGAGAGAGAAAAGAAGAAACATGATTGGATATGAAAGTCATAGCAGAAGATAGACCAAATATCAATATATCAGTTTATCAACCAAAAAAAAAAATTCAATATATCAGAATATGAGAAATGATAAAAGGAAGTGGTAAATTATACTAAATTATTCTCCGCTTATTGAAATTTTTATAAATAGAACAATTAAATATATGCTCAAAATATTCTATTTTTAAAAAATGTTCCTACTAATTTATACAAATTACAAGAGGGTAGCTTCATTCATTCTCACAAATCTTTAAAGGAAAGTGTCATTTCGTCCATGGTTTGGATTTTTTTTTTTTTTTTTTTTTTTTTGAAAAAGAAATGAAAGTTCTATTAGGATAGTCATAGTGTGAGAGAGCATAGACTTATTACATGTTGCATTTATACAAACCTTAAAAAGGGAGTAGATGTTTGAGGTAATGTCATTTCATAAAACCTAAAGAGAAAGGTTAGTGTAATTAGGCATAAAATTATAAAACAAATTCAAGACAAAAGGTATTAAAAGGCAGAACATAATTTAGACACTTAATTGGGGGATTAGGTAAATTTTTTATGAGCAATCGGTGCAAGAGTCAGCAATTTAAATTAGATTAAGGCTTAGTTAAGTTGAGTAGGTGAAATGGTTTCATTTGTTTATATCTAGGATTGGCCTAATTTGTTACAATAAGAATAAGGATACAACAATTTTTTAAAATTGCTAACGTGATTTGTTGGATCGATGCACACTAAAAGATGTATCAATGGTGGATTTTGATCAAAGTAATATTAATATGACTTCTTCTAATTGAAGGAACATCACCTTTATTTGAGTTTACTATTGAAATAAATACCTGTGGGGTGTTGGGGGCAAGAGCCGAGATTCAAGTCTCCAAGAGAGAGTTTCACACACATATACACTTAAATTAAACTACAATAGAAATTCTATCTTGTATAAAAAAAAAAAAAAAAATCATAAGAAATGATGATGTTAATAGTTATGACAAAATTTTGAGTAATTTTTAGGTATTTTCTAAATACAGTGAAATGATAATTCATTTTCTCAAATTTATGATTATATTTACTAATTAAATTTATAACAAAATTCATCGTAAATGTGAGAGCAGAAAATGTTACAGTCACATAGTCCATGAGTCCTTAAAAATTTTCTCAAAATTACAAGGTTTTTGCTGAGTCAAGTGTCCATAGATACTAAATGCTTCTTAAATGGGTACCAATCCGGCGGCGACAAAGTGCATTACATAGAAAGGTCTTCATTACACTACAAGTCGATATGGTTCGTCTTAAATTGCTTTACCAGTTTCCTTGTCTGGGCCAGAGTGTCTTTTTTTTTTTTTTGGCTAAGCTTCAATGACACCACAGTGTCATTAATCATTGATTGATTTTCATGTGCACTCATTTTATATTCTATATTCATAATTGATGCATATATTTTAAATTGCAAAATATATATATATATATATATATATATATATATTTTTTTTTTTTTCTTTATATTTAAAACATGAAAGTGGATATAAGAATATCAATACCCTATTAACTTAGCGTAGGTCAATAATTATAAGGCCTTCCGGCCTAGTTCCAATAGAGACTGATAACACTCTTCGTTGTCCATTAGATTGGATCTAAGACTTAAACATATGCACATTTTACTTCACACACACGCTCATACAGTTCAACCCAATTCAATCTAATTAGATTCATTCAATTTGAGGAATCACATAAGTCATACAAAGCTCCACCAACCACATTAAAAGATGAAAGACTGAAAAAACGAATGTAAAGTATCATTTTCTTTTTTTATCAAAAAAAAGAGTATCATTATCCTGTTAACTTAATTTCGGTCAATAGTTTCAACTTTCAAGGCCTACTAGTGGATTTTGTATATCCAGTACCCGGCATATGTGCCGGGTAGACTGGTGCCCATAAAACAGGGAACACTCTCCATAGATGCTGGATCTAAAAGACATAACATATACAATTTCACACTTTTTATACAATCCAAATTCAATCTAACTGGATTCAATCAGTTCGAGGAATCACATACAGTCATACACCACAGCTTCAATCTCAACCAACCATGTCAACTTGTAATGAGCTTTCACAGCCTCATCAACCTCATGTAGCTCTTCTCCCAAGTGCTGGTATGGGCCATCTCACACCCTTTCTTAGACTTGCTACAAAGCTTATCCACCATCATTGCCGTGTCACTCAGGGGCGGAGCCAGAAATTTTGGTTTGGGGGGGCCAAGTTGTGATGTTAATATATTTGTTAATCAAGACAAACCTCTACACACATATATAAAAATTAATTTACTAAGAGAATTTATCATCTCCTAAATTTTAATGAGCATACAAAAGTCATGTATTTCTTCTATTAGACATGTACAAAAATTTATCATTTTTTACATAGTTCAATTTGTTAAACCTCTTAAATTATATAATTTTAATATAATTTCTCTTTCTTTTAAGAGCAACATTGAAATGACTCAAAATTTGGGGGGGCCAACTTCAATTTTTACATGCTACATTTTTTTAAATGTAAATAATATAAATACTATAAAATAATTTTTTTAAACTTTGGGGGGGCCTTGGCCCCCCCACCCTTGTGTGTGGCTCCGCCACTGGTGTCACTCTCATCACCACTCACCCCACTGTGTCACTCACTGAGTCTCAATTCATTACCCGCTTCCTCTCAGCTTTCCCTCAAGTCACACAATTGCAATTCCATCTCCTCCCTTTAGACCCTTCCACAGCCAATTCCAATGACCCTTTTTGGCTTCGTTTTGAAGCTATTCGTCGCTCAGCTCACCTCCTCTCTCCTCTCCTCTCTTCACTTTCTCCACCTCTTCATGCTCTCATCTATGATGTAAGTTTGACTTCCTCTGTGATTCCAGTCATTGAAAGCTTACATATTTCTAACTATATTCTCTATCCTTCATCAGCAAGAAATTCAGGGGCGGAGGGAAGGGGGGCGAGGGGGGGCATGTGCCCCCTCCGAACTTTGAATTTTTTCTACTAATAATATTATAAGGACCTAAAATGCCTTATTTGCCCCCCTTGACACAAAAGAAAAAAAAAAAAAATTTATCAATTCACCGTACCTTTGCTCAGGAGACTTCTCCTCCTACTACAATTCTAATATATAATAAAACCAATGGGTCCCACTTAGTAATGATTAAAAAAAAAAAATCTCAACATTGAATAGGATAGGAGTCTAAACACATTACACAGTAGCTTGATAGACAAAAAAAAAAAAAAAAAAAAAAAAAAAAAAAAAAAAAAAAAAAACATACAACTATAATATAAAACCATGGGTCTCACTTGGTAGTGATTAAAAAAAAAAAAAAAGATGTTTCATATCCATTAGCGACTTTGACAATGATCTTACTAGTTACAATAGCTATTGTTGAAAGAGCTTTTTCGGCAATGAACATAATTAAAAATCGATTACGCAATTGAATAGGAGATCAGTGGATGAATGATTATTTAGTCACATATATTGAGAAAGATATATTCAAGACTATTGAGTGTGAAGAAATCGTGTAGCGGTTTCAAAATATGAAAAATCGTCGAAGGCGATTGAGTAAAATAAGCTAGGTGTAAAAAAATAAATTAAAGTTTACATTTTATGTTAAATTCTGTATGACAATTACATTATCATATAGTAGTTCATTTATTTTGTTATTAATATTGATTAATTTTTTTAGATTAATTTTTTACTTTCAATCTTGTCTTTTAATTTTGCCCCTCCTGACCTAAATTCCTTGCTCCGCCACTGGCAAGAATGTTCTCTTTATTTTCACACTTCCCAAATTTTGCATCCAAAGCTATAGTTGGTGATGTTCTTGAAGTGATTCCAGGGCTTAAGCCAATCCCCAGATCGTCAATCCCACCTTTGCTTCTTATCCCAGATAGTCTTTTTGCAAAAATAATCAAGGAAGACAGTCCTAAACTCCCAAAATCAAACGGGGTTTTGATCAATACTTTTGAAGGACTAGAATCAGAAGCACTAGAAGCATTTAGTAATAGAAAATCAGTGATTGAAGGGTTGCCACCTGTGTTAGCTGTTGGTCCTTTGGTGCCATGTGAGTTTGAGAAGGGAGAGTGGGATGAGCCATTGAAGTGGCTCAATGAACAAGAAGATGGTTCAGTGGTGTATGTTAGCTTTGGTAGTAGGACAGCTATGTCTAGGGACCAATTAAGAGAAGTAGGGCATGGGCTACTTAAAAGTGAGTGTAGATTTTTGTGGGTGGTGAAGGATAAGCAAGTTGACAAGGAGGATAAAGAGGGTTTGGATGAAGTGGTAGGGCATAAGCTTATAGAGAAGATGAAGGAGAAAGGGTTGGTGGTGAAGAAATGGGTGGACCAAGGAGAGTTACTTGGTCACAAGGCTGTGGGAGGGTTTGTGAGCCATTGTGGTTGGAATTCGGTGACTGAGGCTGCATGGCATGGTGTACCAATTTTAGCTTGGCCACAAGGTGGGGATCAGAAGATTAATGCAGAGGTGGTGGAAATGAGTGGGGTTGGGCTGTGGGAGAAGAGTTGGGGATGGAGTGGTGATGATGATCAAATGGTGGTTAAGGGGGAAGAGATTGGAAAGAGAATTAGAGAGATGATGGGGAAGGAATTTTTGAGAGTGCAAGCAGCTCACATAAGAGAAGAGGCAAGGAAAGCATTTGTTGTTGGTGGGAATTGTGAGAGAATGTTCAAGCAATTGGTTGAAGAGTGGAAGTGAGCAATAGGAGCATTTGAGGGTTCATGCATAGCTTTGAGCTTTGATTATCAAAGATCAGTTTTCTTCCGATTGTAACAATGTCTGCTGTTTCAACTGTTGCTGGGAAGTCCCATTAATCTGCCTTTCATGTCATTGCAATTTAGTTTAGTTGGTTTTAATTGAGTATCTTGTTATCTTCAATAATGGACAATTAGTAGAGTTACAGCTATCGTTATTTTTTTTCCTTATATGATACGGATAGTAATTTTCATTTCATTTGTCAAAAGGGTGTATATCACTTAGAATTTGATGGGTGATACCTGGAGGAATCTCTGTTAACACTTTTGTTGTGATTTGTAACTTTTTATTTCTAGGTTTTTCTTACATTGAGAGTTTACAAAGTTATTTCTGACTCCTTAGAAAATTATTAAGTATTTTCAGAATATAGTGATATGGTGTTTACTCAGATTACATTCATGATAAACCCCATCATGAATTTAATTAGTAGAATTGACTACAATGCTACTAGAATAGTGAGAAACAAATTTTTACCCCATGTTTGGTTTAAGGAAAATGAATGGAAAAGAAGAGAAAAAAAAATAAGGGAGAAGGGAAAAATGTGGGCCCAAATGATAAGTTTCTTAACAAATTTAGCTTATTTTATTTTCTGTCATATTATCCAAACAATGGAAAAGAGGCCCGTTTGGTAGGGTATTTCAAACACCCATTTTCAATTTTTAAACAACATTTCACATATTTTTATACACTTTTTCACCCACACGTATTTCAAAAAACTATAAACAACACTACTCAAACTCCTCTACCAAACGGACCCTAATTTCTCTTACTTTCCTTACTTTTCCTCTCCCTCTTCTTCCTCTCAAACCAAACATAGTGTTAGTGATGCTTGAGAGAGAGAGAGAGAGAGAGAGAAATGGGTTGGCTTGTTTGAGATTGGGCTTGAAAGGGCTTAAAAGGCTGCTGTTTTAAGTATTTTGTAACTAGAAAGTTGGGCTTTCTAGTGAAAGAATTGCACTTGAAACTTTTGTGAGTTTGTCTTTTTGTGGATTGTGGCCTAATTTGATAAAGCCCTCAAACCAAAAAAGTCCCAAACAAAAGATGCAAAAAAGCAAAAGGTTCAACTTCAACATATCTTTTTGCTTGATTGCTTGTCTTTGAAACACGCACACCTCTTTACTGTTTTATATCTATAAAGTTCCTACTTCCATACATTGACATGTTTTACTTATTATAACTTCCACCCTCGGTCTTAGACACTCTTGACCATTCAAATGCAAATCGTAACAAAACATGTAACCAATAAACGCATGCCACGTATGAGAGCATTCTTACAGCATCTCTAACCGATTGTTATCCACCGTTAGTTTCAGCAAATTCTATCTCCCTCCCTCTCTTTCAGCAAGAGAGTGAGAGACAGAACTATGGTTTCCTCTTCATTCTCTCCTCTCTCTCAATTTTCATTAACCAGCTTCAATGTCTGTGAGAAACCCACTAGCCATAAAATTTACAAAATCCCAATTGGGTGCACTTTGAAACTCAAAAGTTCCTCTGGTTCTTCTTGGACTTCTTCTTCAACTTCTTCACCATCTTGCCAAGTTCTTCACAAGTCTCTTCCCTTGGCTGCTTCAGTTGTTGTTCTTCTCTGGTCAAATCCAGGTAATCAGATACACCACCTAACTTTCATTAGCTCTATTTCATGTCACTTTCTAATATAAATATCTCCTATAATATAACATTGTTTTATATTATGTACGCACTAGAAACTTTAAGCTTGATAGCATGTATTAATATTTTTAACAAAACTTAGGTATAGTTGCTTAGATGTTGTACATTAGGTTTCCCATTTAAATTCAAACACATGGTTGTATTGATCAATGAAGCACAAATAATATTATTTTTTTGGAGAATAATTTTATTCCATGCAGCTATGTGTTTGAATTTAATTGAGGACATAATTTACTTAATCTAAGTTTTACCCTAATATTTAATATCAATATCATTTACATGAACAATATAGTTTACTAAGCAGTTTGTCCAGTGGATTGGAGGCTGGAGGCTAAAGGAAAATGCTGCAAATTCTATTTTGAAAAATGAATAGGGTTCTCTGTTGTAAATGGTGTATATTGTATGATATATCCCTTTCTGTTGTTAGACAAAAGCTTGGTTCAATAGTTTGTTAGTTTTTTGTGCTTGTGTGACCTGTAGGTTGGGTAGTTCTGATTATTGTGTATTGGTTGCTGTAGCCTAAATGATACCAAATTGCTAGTGGTTTTATTTTTGTAGCTATGTTGATTGATTCTAAGCAATGCTAGAGATGCCAAAAAAGTTCACAACCTATAATATCACTTTCACATGGGCTCATTACAAATCCCACTTATGCACCAATCACAACAGGCCATATTAATAGTTGTGAAACATTTTGTATCACTAGATTTATGCTCTTTGTTTGGTTAGGTGTCTAGTTGCTGTTACAGTGTGCTGTGGGTAGCAGCTAAGATGCTGCTTTATTGAGTTGTACTGTAAATTTCTTCTTAACAATATTTCTAATCTCCAAAAGAGAGAGAGAAAAAAAAAGTAGGAAAGTTTACTTAGCAGTGGAGAAATTCAACTAGTTCACTAATCAGATTCCATAGTAATCTGCCAGACTACACAGTTAGAGCTATATGCAAGTCAAGTAAGTACTAATAGTAAACTTTTGGCAGTCGAGCTTACGTGGTTGAATATCCTCTCTTGGCATGCATTCTGATGGAAATTATTCATGCTATGTTGTGCTATATTTTGGTTTGTTGTTTGCCCATATGTGGGGACATACATTAAAAGGCAAAGCAAAAACTAAGATTTTGGATCTTTTTTACTGAAATTTGATTAACAAAATGCAAATTCATAATAGAACTGATTGTTTGTGCTTTGAATTCTGCAGCAAAAGCTGGATTTCTGTCAGGATTCCCTGGAATAGAATCAGTTCCTGGACCTAAGTTGCCCGAAATTGAATTTCTCAATCGCTTCAACGGTTTGATACTCACTAATGATTATCATTATGCTAACACTCAGTTCAAGCTTAATATGTCAAATGGCTTCATATTGGCATTCTTTTACAGAAGAAAACCAGAAGAGGTATGCAGAACTTGATGACAAATTCAAATCATCTCCTCTGCTCAAGGAATACCTTGAGAAAACCAAGTTGAACAAAGAAAAGTAAGTTTCTGGTCAATTACCAATTTTAGCATTAAATTGAGTGTCAAACAACTTCTGACTTATACACCCAGGATTCTACAGCTTAGTAACTTGTTTTAGAATATCATAAATGTAATGCAGGTTGTAAGATTTATTGAAGTTAATTACATAAGAAAAATGAATATTTAGTTAAAGGAGCTAGAATTAGATTTGATTTCAGTTTCTGAGTTATGCATATAAAGGACTTACTCCAGGCTCCAGCTACCTTAGGGAAAGTAAGACTTTCCAACTGATTAATAGTGATCTATGCGCGTCTCTTGCACATAAAAGATGCTAATTTTCTTGCCATTGAGTTTTAGCTCAAATGGTATTTTCTGCCAGAATAGATGGGCAGCGAGATCGTGAGTTCAAGGGCTATATAAGTAACTTACTGATTGAAAAAATGCTGAGTACTTATTCCTGAAATTGGAGTTATCTTATTGCTGTCCAAAATTATAAGTACTCTGTCATGCCCTTACTCATAATTGGAATGATATTTTTCTCATTGGGAATGACAGCATCATCCCCCAAGGTTTTAAAAGGCCTCTTACCAATTAATGTCCAAGGCATTTCATTTTGAGGACAATATCATGCTTTATGGAATCACATGGACCCTAATAGGTATGAGGCCTTTTAAAACCTTGAGGGATGAGGCTATGTGTCACTTTCAAAGAGACAATATCATGCCATTAATAAGTTGGGCGAGAGATACTCATTGAGTTGGATGTCTCCTTTTTTATTAGGTTTGAGAACTTTGATTGTAATGGACTCATATTTAGGAAATTTTCAGGAATCGCCAAGAAACTCAGGACAAGTACTGCCTACGTGGAGCAGAATGGGGTGTTGGAGATTGCTCAGCAGAGGGAATGTCAGCTGAGGATAAAGAGAAGTTCATTGCGGCTTTGAAGCAGAAGGTTGGAGTGAAATAAAAGGAGCTTTAGATAATGGTTTCTTGGCTTAGCATCATGGGTAAATCTACCATGTAAGATCACATTTTGGAACAGTTTCTTTCAACAGGATAGCATTTGTAGCCTTTCTTCTTCCTATTATTGTTTTGAATGTAATATGAATTAGCCAGGCATAGGTTGTAAGCTTATAACAAGGTGTTCAGTAGGTAATCCAGTAATCTTTTGGTATATTAAATTGTTTCTTAGGTTGGTTTTGACAGTAATTATAACTAGGTTATAAATGAACCAAACTATTTATGAATAGCTCAAGCTCAGCTCAACAAAAGGTTTGTTTATATCCGTTTATTTAGTAAACAAGTCAAACTCAAGCCCAAGTTTAGGTTCAACTACTGAACCAGCCAAGCTCAAACATGATGATATATTTGTGAACAAGCTCATGAATTTGGGGCTTGCTTAACTATAAACAATATTATAATTCTATATATATACTTATCTAAAAAATTACTTATATTGACTTGAGGATTGTATAAGTTTGTAAATAAATTTATATGATATCAACTTATTATTTGTAGTTTATTAATAATATATACAATCTCTTCATAGTAAAAACTCATAAATTTACGAAGATGTAAAAAATTTTAGTCATGATTTTACTATATATATGATGTAGAACAAAGTCAAGCACATGCTTTCTTGGAGCAACAAGGGCGCCAAAAGTCACAATGCAAGATCAAAAGGGGTGCCAGTTGAGGCCATCAGGCCGACAATGTTGGAATTGCATGAAATTTGGCTGGTTGAAAGGAAATAGCATTCTAATCCAAACTCATGTCAATTGTCATAAGCATCGTCTAAATTTAGGCAAATTCCTTTGTTAAGGCCTTGAAAACAGTGTTTTTGCTATTTATAATAATATTTGTTTTTCTTTAATAACTTTTAATTTAAAAGTCAAAATATGGCCCTGTCTATTTTTAAACGTCTCTTAGAGACAGTATTTTCAATTTCCGCAATTATCTCAATTTTTCTATTTTTGGCAAAAATCACTATTTTGCCACCAAATTACGTGATTAGCACAAATTAGGGTTTCTGGGCGTTGCCCTAGCCGCCCTAGGGTTTCTTTTACTATTTAAACATATTGTAACCTTCAAGGTAATTCAGTTTTTATTTTTATAAACTACAGACTTTGTCTATTTCTCTCTGGTAAATTTCAGGACCTTATCACCTTGTAGATTCAAGGAACCCCTCGTGGATTCGAGATTTTCATTCAAAAGCTATCATGTTTAGTTTCTTTTTCCATTCAGAAAGCAATGTGTTTGTTTTCTTATAGCTTCCGTAACATCAATATAGGAAAAAAAAAAGTTATGCAAGTAACTTGTGAACAAGCACGAGCATGTTTGACAATAAAATGAATCAAGATTGAATGTGTAATCTTATTAGGGATGAGTTTGAGCTCGACCCATATGTGAAATAAAATTAAATGAACAAACTTGAATTTTTAATACTCAATTCAACTTAGTTCATTCACAGGCCTAAAGTGTAACCTATGTGGCTAAATATGTTGTCTCAAGGCAAGCTTTGTTCAAGGCCTCATTTGAGTATAAAGTTCTTTTTGAAGGTTGGATTTTATAATGGTTTAATTGGGCTGATTAATTATCAATGTAAGAAAATAAGTAGAACTATTTTAGAGTATACTTGTACTTTGAAGAGAGAGAGAGAGAGAGAGAGAGAGAGAGAGATTTTAAAAAGTTGTACGTAAAAGCAAAAAAGCAAAAAATTAGCTTATAAACTAGTCCCAAACTCACACGAAATTTTCCAAAAAGCCATATTCTGAATCTTTTAGGAGCTAGCGGGCTAGGAAAAGAGGATTGACATAGGGACATTGGAAGGAGAGAGAGAAAGAGATCATTTTTCCCATGGTTTTAAAACAAATTGAATCATAATCCAATCTAGTTTTCTTTAATAATCAGAATTTCTAAAAAAAGCAACAAAAGTTGGAAATTGCCATTTCAACGATGAAAACTAGGAACCAAAATGATTCAATCGGTTCTAAAATGGTTGAGTAAGGATGTCAAAACGCGGTCGTTTTTGTAAAAAACTAAGGTTAGGTTTAGTAATAATTTTTGTTTTTTGATTTCTAAAACTTGTTTTGAGAATAGAAAGAAAAAAAAATTCATGTATTTTCAAAATCAAAAACATGTTTGACTAGTTGAATTTAAAAATTTATAAAAAAAATTAAAATTAAAAAAAAAACTGAAAAAGTACTTTTAAAAATAGAAACATTTTTTTTTTCTATTCATTTTGAGTTGTCAAACAAGCTTTCTAGTCTTAAAAATAGAAAACTATTTTTGGAAATAGAAAATAAGAAAAAAAAAACAATTACCAAATATACCCTAAGTCGCCTCGAATAGAAAACAGCCCATTAATTCTTCCTTTCCTTGTAGTAAAGGACAATGGACAATTAAAAAAGAAAAAAAAAAAAAAAGATACAAATGTGCAAAATTGAGAGAGAGAGAGAGAGATTGGTAAGGTAATTTGATGACAATTTCTCAACTCCAATTTGATGTACAACATTTGTACATTCTCAACTCAAATCAATTTTTGCCTCTGATCTTGACAAAGAATTAGACTGATATCAGCTCACATGCAACTAGTAATTGCGCAAAGAAAGCTCTGTTAATAAAGAATATTTACAAAAAGAACATAGCTTAGTGTAACTGATATGATTTTGAAAATTTAGGTGATGGTTTAGTCGATTCGAGGTGACTAATATATGAGAAATAGAGAAAAGAGAACAGAGTCTGGGTTGTAATACTAGTTCTTATTATTCATTGCCCACTGATTAAATACAATGCTGCTCAACGAATTCAACAGACATAAGGATAAAACAAGCCTAAACGAACTGAAAAGGACTCCTAAACAAACTCATAGGGACATTTAAAAATAATCTCCTACTAATTCTGCTAGCCTTCCTAAAAAGTAAGAAGTACTTTTATTTGATGAAGTCTGGAATAACATATGCAGATAAAGCCTCTCATGCTGATAATGACTTCATCCTGAATCGCTTCTCCCTTCAGCTACAAACCTCTTATCATCATCTGTCAGCATCACAACTATATAACTTCGTAATGAAATCATAACAAAGTTGCTTAGAATGCATTATTTTTTATGATAAGCCGATATCAAAAGTTGATGAATCTGTTCCACTTTTCCACTCTGCTCATCTTTCCGATCCATCTCATTAAGAATCTGTAAAAACCCAACCATCAGGCTAAGAATGAGTGTGTGTGTGTATAGAGAAAGAGAGGGAGTCCATTTTAAATTGCTACCTGTGCATCATTGTTCTTAAATATTGGGAGAAATCGCCGCCTACAATACTCATTGAATATAAGAGTGCAGATAATCAACGGAATGGTGAAACCTGAAGCCACTAGTGATCGTTTAATTCCGAAAGCCCCAAGAGTGGTTATTTGTGTTATTATCAATGAAAAGATTGTTGTGTTGTGAACAATAGGCCAAAACTGTCCTCCAGTATCATGTTTTGAAGTATATACGTTGACTATCTGAAAGATACATTTGAATGTTTTAAAATGCATTCCTTAATAGAGCAAGAGAACAAATCACAAAATACCAAATGGTGAGAATAGATCAATTTCTTTAGTGAAAAAAATAAAAAACAAATAATAACAAGAACAAAGTCTTGGTCCCAAAATGTAAAGGTTGGCTATGGAAACTAATTAGGGTCAACCACACGTATTCTTCTCCATTATTCAATCCTATCATGTCACCTCATCAATTAACATGTCCTTTTTAACAACTAACAACTAACATATGGAGTTACTTTCTGGTAGAAGCATAACAATAAAAGCAAATGCAATACTTTGACACACGCTACTTATAGGTTATATATATTCTACAAGAACACCAAATCCATTGCCTATCAATTATCATAGGCTATTTATCAGAAAATAAAGAAGCCATAATCTTACAAGGATCAATTGTCAAGAATCAGCACTAAGAGATTACAGTCCTGTAGTTCACATATGGACGAAAGGATTGGCATGTATCATATCCCTAAACATTTATTTTATAAACTCCAACCAAAATGCGCTCCAACTTAGCACCAATTTTACATTAAAGTTTTTCGATTTCTATGTTTGGTGCATTTTAGAGCTCATGCCACCATTGGCGATTGTCCAGACTTAAATCTCTACAATTGGTCTCTATCTCTCTCATGTATTTTACTGACCTATATGAAGAAACTAAAGAGTTCAGAACTTGGTGGAATGGCAAGTGCACTCTGCCTAAATGTCACTCGTTTTGAGTCTAGAAACCGGCCTCTCTGAAATTCGGGTTGCATAACAACCATCTTAGAACCTGTAGAAGGAGGAGCTTTGTACAATGGTACAACCTTTTTCAAGAAGACACTAAACTAAGAGCAAACAGATGCAGACTGCCAATAACTAGATACAACTACTCTACCAACCTATGGTACCAAAGTTGTGTTTCCGAATATGTTGCCTTGTACAATAAAATATACGCCAAAAGAGACATACAAACATCTAGGTGGTACCAGAAAAACTCTGTTATTCAGTTTGATAATCTCAACAATTCAATCGCATTATTAATCCCTTCATTGCCACAAAAGCTAATAGCAGCAGCATCATCGATCATAAAGATAAGCAAAAGCTTAATGTATTAGAAAAGGGAACTGATTTTTTTTTTTCTTTTTTTAATATATAAGGAGCTTCTACAACTTTATAGTGCAGCCATGGAAAAGGAGCTTAGTTGCAGTTTGTATGTGCATTCAATTTTGGAAGTCTAGAATATTTATTTGCGGGGCTGCATGCAATGCCCAATGAAATCAAATTCTGCATGGTAAAAACTAAAAAGTGTGTCTAGTAGTCCAAAGTGTGCTTTCTCGGTCCTTGAGTTAATAGGATTATTACGTAATTTTTATTTTGCTAGCATTGAGTCTGATTTTGATTTCACATCAGCTTTCTTACTAAGTCTATCAAACTCTTTAATTAAGGTCATTGTGGTCGAGGTGTCAAATAACTCAGACACATAAAAACTTTAGAACTTAAAAAGGAATTTTTTTTCCTAGAATGTGCACACTCTCTCTCTCTCTCTCTCTCTCTCTTATTTTAGTCTTAATTTATCATTGTGCTATTCTTCTCTGCAAATAGTACTCGGATTGTTGTTTAACAAAATTTATGCGTTAAAATGTTAAAATCCGTAATAAATCAATTTCTAATCACCTAAGAATCATTCCACCACCCTTCCATTGTGATGGCAGCCCCCAAGCAGGAAATTCCCTAAGCTAGGTGCTACTTTTCAAGCCTTAATTTTGGCTCTTCTAATTATTTCAAAATGTAATACTAAGATTGAGGGAGCTAAGAACGTTTATTTTCTAGCAATAAACCTATTACCAAGTTCAAGAGAACTGAGATCAAGTATTGTAAGAGTGAAACATAATATCAAAATCTAATTGGTGGTTGGATAATGTTAAATATTAGCAACGCGATGTGTTGTATCATGTTGTGTATGCTAGAGTAAATGCGGAAGAGGAAGCATAGAGGAGGAACATTAAGAACACAAGGGTTACGTGGTTCAGCCTTACGGCCTACATCCACGAAGGAATCCCTTAAGGGCTACATCTTTATTGTATGAGAGTGAAGTACAATAATCTCCTGTGTTACAATGAACCCTAACATGAGTATATATAGGCGACTAAACCCTAGACTACTAGTACAAGCAGGAATGGGCTTGGGCCTATTACATTGGGTTAATATGTCTAATATATATCTCTAACACCCTCCCTCAAACTCAAGGCGGAAACTCGATGAAGGCTTGAGAGTAGAATTAGGCTTGGGCCTATGCTAATGGGCTAATATATCTCTAACAGATAAAAAAAAGGAAATACCACCAGCTTACAACTCAACTGAATGCATTGTTCAAACATATTTTGTATCTATGATGGAAAATTGAAGAACACACTGTAATGAATGCCTTATTTAAACACATTTGATAACTACAATGGAAATGGAAGAACAAGCTCACCATTGACAAAATACAATCAAATCACTAATTAAAGAACTCGGCAAAGAAATAGACATGCCAAAGCCACATTAACAAACAAGGTAAAGAGGGACAAATCACTAATGAGAGCACTTACCTGATTTCGATACACAAAGTAAGCAAGCATAAAGTAAGCCCACACAAAGGCCAATATTGAGGGTGCCAAGATAGAACATATGAATCCAAGGAATCCGAACAAGAGGAGTCGTGGGACTTCTTTATGGTACCGGAAAGACAAGGTTTCATTAGAGGAATCATCCCTGATTCCTTGTATGAATCTTTTACCCAGGTTGCGAAAAAGTGCAGAGATTTGTATCGCTTCACATGCCAAACTTATCCAACCATACATTAAAACAAAGGTTGTGAAGAAACCAACCTGCAACAATTTGTAAACCACAATTATGATGAAAATATGATGTCAAAATTTCTATATTTGCCTGAAGAAATAAAGGAAAACTGGAAAAATATTTCTTTTCATGAGAATTTGGAAACTAGATAATGAATTTAAAATGTGAAACATTCGTCATGAGGGATTATTTTCACAAATAGAACTCTTCATTGTAAAGCCTTAGTATAATCAATAATTGGAAATTAATACTGCTCAAAACTCACACAAAATTATATAAAACAGTTTGCATAAAGTAGCATAGCTAGAAAAAGGTAAATAATAAACTTAAATAAGAATCAAAGAACAAAACCTGTCTCGGAACTGCTATGGCAAGTTCTGCAACTATGTCTTTCACATTAGAAGAAGCACTCCATTGGTTGATATAGTAACCAATAGCGAACCTTACAAAAACACTGACAAAAAAGACATTCCAAATTGTGAAGTACAAGACTTTGCAGCATGCGTTCATTTGCCTCCCACTAAGAGAAATAGACCCCTCTAGTCTTGAAAATAGCATCATAGTTGGTGGAACGGCATATAGAGCTAAATTCAAAATTAGACTTGGAAGGTAAGCTGTTACCAGTTGGGTCATATATTTCCTGCATCAAGGCACATAATAAATTTACTTGTAAATCAGCACTATGCCCATGCAATGCATAAGTTAATCAAAATCATTTATAAATTAAACAACGATAAAAGAAGATACAATTATTTAGATTTCATAGCAAACATTGTGTAAGCCTGAGTTTATTATTTGAAACTTTAATTTGATAATTAAGTTGTAATTGGAAATAAGCTACTCTAGACAGTGTTAAACTTGTGGTAATTAAGTTGTAATTGGAATTGAACTTTTTCATACATTGCTACGATCTAGATAGTATTAACCTAGAAAACTATTTAAAATTCAAAATTCAAGAACAAATTTAAGCTTGAGGCTAGTAAGTAAAGGGGATGGATGATTAATAACTTCATCTAATATCTATGCAGTTTAAACAAAAGCATTTATATCTTTTATAAGCAAATGTGAATCACATGAGGGAATTAAGTAAGACTAAATACCATGTATACTTATATTTATAAAAATATGCATGTTTATTTTATTAAGAATAAGCCACGAAGAACTTACCTAACATAATTACAAAAATAACACACACATAACACAATACAACTCTACCATCACAATACTTACATCTTTAGAAGTTCTCCCAAAAATGGAAATGCCTTTTGTACTAGATATGTTTTTTCAAGCTCATCTAGCTGAGTCAAAACTTGAACAAATGCCATAGGATAAAGAAACACAAAAATGAAGGCAATAGTAGCCACAAGTGTTCCCATCTTACGGATCCAAAATTGTCTGAATGGTATATCAAGGTTTGACCAATCTACATCTTGTGGTTCTGGAGCCATTTTTGCCACCCATAACATAGGATTTGCAGATAGATGAACATGTCTAGCAGCAGCAGCAGCATAACGAGTCTTGAAAGAAACAAAAGCAGATGCACCATCCTGAGTCTTGAAAGAAACAAAAGCAGATGCACCATCCATGAGAAAAAAGCCATATGGCCGAATCTTAAATATACACTAGTAGAAAATATTTTCAAATTAATTAGTGGACTAAATTACATTGAATTAAAAAGACAAATGGAGTTGCCATAAAAACCTTATGTGAATAGTCAGAGATAATATCTAGGTAAGACATGCTTTCATATATACTAGTTCATCCACTATTTCACATACATATCCACATTTGATATTTTAAAATTTTCCGTATTTTACAGCATAAGAGTATATTTGAAAAAAGATATGTTATGTGTGTGAGAATCAAGTCTAGGGCAATTAGTCTTGTGCAATGAAGCAAGTACCAAGCAATGTATGAAGAAAATGGCCTTGAAAGGCAAAGACAAGGCAAAAAGATATAAATTGCAGGAGATAACTTTCAATTTCATAGTATAACTTTGAATAAAATAAAATAATTAACCAATGCAAATGGTAGGAATGAGGAATTGCTGTTCACTACGATCACATTGCATCATCTGCTAATCATTTGGTAATCAGTACAATACAAAATTCAGTGTCCAAATTACAATGTTAATTAGGTCCACATGAAATAATGAATCATAATATTTCTGAAATTTCTAGAACATTAGCCAAAATTGATTGTGCTCTCATACTGAAGGAAAGTCATGCTGCTTCATTATTTATTAAATAAAGAATAAGCCATAAGAAAATCAATTGACAGACATGCAAAAGATTTAGAAGTGTATAGCTGAATATAAACAACAAATTGTAAATTAAAGACAGATGCACACCATCGATTTCTCAATTCTTTCCGGTTGGTACACCATTTGGTGTGACAAGTAATAATTTGTGAAATTTTTTTTCACAGAATCACTGTATGATTCTTCTGAAGACCAAGGAATAGCACGGACAAGAACTGTAAAATGACTTGGATTTGTTGGTGATCCAGTAAGATGTGCTCGCCTCATCTTGGCAATGTTCTTATACTCCTAGAATATGTAGAAAAAGTTTCTATAAGAAACATTGAACAAAAGATAAGCTATACATTAATAGAATATGCAAATAAATTTACATACTCTATAAAAAAATATATATAAAAATTACATACTTACAATGTAAAGGAGAATGCAAGCTGAGCAAGTTATAATGTATAATCCGAGACAATAAGTCCAGAGCCTGAAAAGGCACAATCCAAAAAAATAAATATAAAAAATCAGCATTTTAAATTATCTAATCATCAACAGTATATGTCAACGTACCATCTTGAACCTTCTTTAACATTCTCGATGGTAAATACTTTCAGAGAACGGTCATGACAATTTAGTTGCTCAAAATAATTCACTTGAAACACTAGAATACCGCCAAAGACAGTAACTACGGCAAAAATTTTGTTACTGCAAAGAAAATTTAAATGGCACCCGTAAGAACTTGAAAAACCAGCAGTACATTTTTTCTACAAATATGTAAATGAGATGGAAAGGAAACTATGAAACATATTTTGCTAAAGTATATATTAATACATGTGCTTAAATTGGAAAGTGCATATTCACTGCATCAAGAGAAAACTTCCACAAGTGTAATATGAAAATGGGCCACAACAAAATGAAAATTTTAAATGAATGAAAAAAAAAAAAAAAGGAATTTGAAACAACCTAAGGAAAAGCTCTAGTCAATGCACTATACTCCAAAAGAACTAATCACAATTGAGGTTTCTTGTAATTATTATATCCAAAATCATATTTTCTACCATCTCTGGAAATAACATGTTTTCTCTCTTACTACTTCTACTTGTGCTGTTTTAGGATTCTATCATATTTAAAGTCTATCATCTCCTTAATTAACATGTCTTTCTCTTGTGCTGTTTTAGGTTTTCCTTGTTCACCTAAATCAAATTAGCCTTCCTAACCGGTGCATTAATTACTCTCTTTTGCATATAATCTTTTTTAATACTTCTACTTGTGCTATTTTAGGATATCACTATCATTTTCAAAATCACCTTAATTAAGATGTCTTTCTCTTGTGTTATTTTAGGTTTTCATTTTTTTCCATCTAGTTCACCTAAATCAAATTAGTCTTCCTAATTGGTGCATTAATTACTCTCTTTTTGCATATAATCAACCATCTTGACTGGCTCTCCCTTGAATCAATAGAGAACCTTTTCTTTTGTATATGTATGAATAGATATTATTCCATTCCAATTCCTTCCCGATACCTCCCAAGGAAAATCCTGAATTAGATCCCATATTGACAGGTTAGTGTGAGCTTATCCATGCGGTTATGCACTCTTTGAATAGGAATTCATTTTCTAAAAGATATGCTTTAGTGGGTCTCCGAGATCCTTTCGATGTCCTATGTTCTTATTTAGAGTCACCCCTATTTTTAAAACTTTACAAATTTATAACATATTTACCAAAAGCAATAAAGGTTGACCATATGTGAAAGCATAGGGAACTGATCGACTAGAAACATCATCCAACCATAAAAGTTAAAAAAAAAAAAAAAAAAAAAAAAAAAAAAAAAAAAAAAAAAAAAAGGATGAATCAACTCTTATAATTCCAATAGAGATATGCAGAGTAAATTATCAGCCAAAGAAAAAATACAATAACCACGCCAAGCCATTGACCAAAATAAAAGCAATCATAATCTTTATTACATTAAATATAGACATAAGCTATCAGCCTTCAATAACAGTTAGTAATTACCTGAAAACAATTATCCTGTGAAAAACCAAAGCATCCATGCCACCCACGCGCAACAGTTCTTTTTCATTTGCTGCAAATGCATCAACTATCCAACTACGTGAGGGAACAAACCTCTCAAATGTCCAGCACCTTGAAGCAAGTCTCCCTCTAAAGTAGACTCTTACATTGCTTGGTTGTTCTCTTAATATAGAATAGAGTAAAAAAATGACCCCACACAGAACCAAAGTGATTATTTCAAAGTCTGTAAGAGCATAACTGTCCATTGCTATGTCTGCAAGTTTAGAGAACTGACAGATTCAAGGATGGGACCAAATATTTCATCCACTTTCTCACTCTCAGATGTAGGGAATTTCACCAAAAATCCCAACCTGTGAGAAACAAAACAAATAGAGAAAACACACGTCAAAGAAAAATAATCACACGCACAAGACAATATTTACGTGGTTCGGCAATTTGCCTACGTCCACGGAGTTGCAGGGATTTCACTATTATCAGGGAAAATACAATAGTGCACAAGAACACTCTCAAGAAACCCAAATCCCAATTACACCCTAGCACTCTCTTACAGAAAAAATAAGAATAGAAGCTGGCTGCCTCTCTTTTCTCTATTTTCTCTCATGCGGCTGCTTACTAGGTTAATTAGGATTTCTCTCTTTTTAATCTCACACGGCTGCCCTCCTTCTTAAGCATAATATATATATATATATATATATATATATATATATATATATATATATATATGTCAAAAGTCGGCTGGAGTAACAAATCCTATTACAAATAGGATTTGTTCAATAGGTGGACGTGGGCTTGTGGCAATTCAAGCCACACACGGCCCACTCCAACAAATCTCCACCTTGGCTTGAATTGATCAAGCTACACGAGCAAACTCCTCTATCAGCTCCACCTTAGCCCTTAAGGGCTCACAAGCTACAAACATTAACCACAATCCTCCATAACATAGTCCTTTATCCCTGCAACTCATCCTCCTGTCCTCAAGCTAGAAGACCAATTGAAGCTGCGCACAGCTTCAACTTCTCAATAGTGACACCCTTAGTCAACATGTCTACCGGGTTCTTAGATCCACAAATCTTCTCAAGCATTACCAGCTTATCTTCAACAAGGTAACGGATAAAGTGGTATTTTGTCTGTATGTGCTTCGACTTTGAATGAAAAGCCGAATTCTTGGCAAGAAAGATTGCACTCTGACTGTCACTGTGTAGAATGCCCATCTCCTGCTTCTTACCCAATTCTTCTAAGAAACCATGTAGCCAAATCATCTCCTTTCCAGCTTCAGTTGCTGCAACATACTCAGCTTCTGTAGTAGACAAAGTAACAATCTTCTGTAGATTTGAAGCCCATGATATAGCTGTACCACCCAGAGTAAAAACAAACCCAGTAGTACTCTTTCTACTATCAATATCACCAGCAAAATCAGCATCTACATAACCCTGCAGTTTCAAACTTGCACCTGTGAAGTAAAGACATGTATCTGATGAACCCTTCAGATATCTCAGAATCCACTTGACTGCCTCCCAATGCTGCTTTCCAGGCCTACTCATGAATCTGCTCACAACTCCCACTGCATGTGCAATGTCTGGCCTTGTACACACCATAGCATACATCAAGCTGCCAATAGCTGAGGCATAGGGCACCTTACTCATATGGTCCCTTTCTTCTTCTGTCTTCGGTGATTGTTCTTTGCTTAGTTTGAAATGACTACCCAAGGGTGTGCTCACTGGTTTAGCTTCATTCATGTTGAACCTGCTGAGAACTTTCTTCACATACTCTGACTGTGAAAGCTTCAATGTACCATTAGCCTTGTCTCTAATGATTCTCATACCAAGGATTTGCTTTGCAGCTCCTAAATCCTTCATTGCAAACTGTTTGGACAATTGCTTCTTCAGATTATTAATCTCCTCAATGCTAGACCCTGCAATAAGCATATCATCCACATACAACAGTAATATGATGTAAGAATTGTCAAAAAACTTAACATAGCAACAGTGATCAGCTTCACATCTCTTGAACCCAATTCTTTGCATAAAACTGTCAAATTTCTTGTACCACTGTCTAGGAGCTTGTTTTAGGCCATACAAGCTCTTTCTTAGTTTGCAAACTAAATTCTCTTGTCCTTGAGCAATGAACCCTTCTGGCTGAATCATGTAAAGGTCTTCCTCCAAGTCACCATGAAGGAATGCTGTCTTCACATCTAACTGCTCAAGATGTAAGTTTTCTGCAGCCACCATTCCCAGTACTAGTCTGATTGTTGACATCTTCACAACTGGAGAAAATATCTCTGTGTAGTCAATGCCTTCCTTCTGCTGGAACCCTTTAACAACTAATCTGGCCTTGTAACGTTTGCTACCATCATGTTCATTCTTTATTCTGTATACCCACTTGTTGTGCAAAGCCTTCTTTCCTACTGGCAATTCAGTCAGTTCCCATGTTTGATTCCCCAACAAGGAATCCATCTCATCCTTCATGGCTAACTCCCACTTGCTTGAGTTTTCATCTTGCAAGGCTTCATCATAACACTCTGGCTCACCACCATCAGTCAACAGGAGATAATTTAAAGTGGGTGAATAACGCTGTGGAGGTCTAATGCTCCTGGAAGATCTGCGGACTTCAGTTACAGGTGTACTCAGATCTACCTGTGAATTTACATTCTCTTTATCTTCTTCACCCCTTTTCTGGACAGTACCTTCAGTCAATTCATCTAAGTTGACAAACTCAGATTTCTTTTGATCTATCCCTGTAATATCTGACACTACAGTTGACCTGTCCTTGTACATAACCTGTTCATTAAATATCACATTTCTACTTCTGATGATTTTCCTGTTTTGTTCATCCCAAAACCTATAGCCAAATTTCTCATCACCATAGCCAATGAAAAAACATATTTTAGACTTTGCATCAAGTTTACTACGAGCATCAGAATCAATATGAACATAAGAAACACAACTAAAAACTTTTAAGTGTGAAAACTTTACCTCTTTACCGCTCCAAACCTCCTCAGGAAGTCTGAATTCCATGGGAACTGAAGGTCCTCAGTTTATCAGGTAAGCTGCAGTGCTAACAGCATCAGCCCAAAAAGTTTTTGGTAGTCCAGCATGCAACCTCATACTCCTAGCACGCTCATTGAGAGTTCTATTCATGCGCTCAGCCACACCATTCTGCTGTGGTGTCCCAGGAATGGTCTTCTCCATCCTAATTCCCTGTGCAGCACAATACTCACTGAACCCTCCATCTATGTACTCTCCTCCATTATCTGACCTCAAACATTTTACTTTTAAACCTGTTTTTGTCTCAACCATGGCCTTCCACTTCTTAAAGGTTTCAAATACATCTGATTTATTTTTCAGAAAATAAACTCATACCTTTCTACTTGAGTCATCAATGAAAGTGATGTAGTACCTTGAACCTCCAAGGGATGCAACCGGAGAAGGTCCCCACAAATCAGTGTGTACTAACTCCAATTTTTCAGCCTTCGGTGTCCTGCCAGTTTTCAAGAAGCTCACATTTTTCTGCTTTCCTAAGATGCAACTTTCACACATGTCAAAATCAATGGACTTCAATTCTGGTAGTTTTCCTTTTGACAACAGCATCTTCATCCCTTTCTCACTCATATGACCAAGTCTGCGGTGCCATAGGCTTGTATTAGTACTTGCATCAGCAACTGCAATTGTGTCTCTTGGACTTGAGGTCATGTACAGAGTACCAGTCTTCTTTCCACGAGCCAATACCCTAGCTCCCTTTGTAACCTTCCAAGTACCACCAACAAATAGTATTGCATGTCCTTCATCATCAAGTTGTCCAACAGAAATCAGATTCCTCCTCAGGTCAGGAATATGTCGAATCTTCTCCAGTAACCAAACAGACCCATTGGGCAACAATATTCGAACATCTCCCATACCCACAACATCCAAGGCTGAACCATCAGCCAAATACACCTTACCAAAATCACCTGCAACATAATTATGTATGATTTCTCGGTGTGGAGTGGTATGAAACGAAGCTCCTGAATCCAAAACCCAATCATCAAGTGGACTGTCTACTGCAAGAAGTAATGCATCCTGTACCTCTTCTGTTACAGCATTAGCTGAATCATCTTCATTCTTCTTCTTAGGACTTTTGCATTGATTCCTAAAGTGACATGTTTTCCCACAATTCCAGCATTGTACTTGTTGGCCTGATCTAGATTTACTTCTGTTCCGATTAGAATTTCTGGATTTTGATCTGCCCCGATTTGAATTTCTGTTATTACCTCTGCCTCTTGTCTCAAGGTTTAGGGCAGAACTAGATCCTGAGGATTCACCTGCATCTCTTCTGCGAATCTCCTCAGCCAGAATTAAATCTCGTATATCATTGTACTTGAGTTTTTCCTTTCCTGTAGAATTGCTTACTGCCATCCTCATTGCCTCCCAACTGTTTGGCAAAGAAGCCAAGACGATCAGAGCACGAATCTCATCATCAAAATCAATTTCTACAGACGACAATTGATTTGTGATAGTATTAAATTCATTCAGATGTTGTGCTACTGATGCATTCTCTGCCATCTTCAGATTGAACAGTTTCTTCATCAAGTGCACCTTATTGTTTGCTGACGGCTTTTCATACATACCAGACAAAGCTTTCATCAGATCTGCTGTGGTCTTCTCCTTTACAACATTGTGTGCAACAGACCTAGACAGAGTTAACCTGATAACTCCTAGTACCTGTCTGTCAAGAAGAGCCCATTCCTCAGCCTTCAAAGCCTCAGGTTTTGTCCCCAAAAGAGGCAGATGCAATTTCCTCCCATAGAGATAATCTTCAATCTGCATCCTCCAATACGCGAAGTCTGTGCCATCAAACTTTTCTATTCCAGATGCCTTTCCTGCTTCCTCTGCCATTGCTCTCACTTAAATCTAACCCTAGGCTCTGATACCAGTTGTAGGGAATTTCACCAAAAATCTCAACCTGTGAGAAACAAAACAAATAGAGAAAACACACGTCAAAGAAAAATAATCACACGCACAAGACAATATTTACGTGGTTCGGCAATTTGCCTACGTCCACGGAGTTGCAGGGATTTCACTATTATCAGGGAAAATACAATAGTGCACAAGAACACTCTCAAGAAACCCAAATCCCAATTACACCCTAGCACTCTCTTACAGAAAAAATAAGAATAGAAGCTGGCTGCCTCTCTTTTCTCTATTTTCTCTCATGCGGCTGCTTACTAGGTTAATTAGGATTTCTCTCTTTTTAATCTCACACGGCTGCCCTCCTTCTTAAGCATAATATATATATATATATATATATATATATATATATATGTCAAAAGTCGGCTGGAGTAACAAATCCTATTACAAATAGGATTTGTTCAATAGGTGGACGTGGGCTTGTGGCAATTCAAGCCACACACGGCCCACTCCAACATCAGATCAGGGTTGTCAACTGGCTCTCAGATCTGTGTTATTAACTGGGGTTCTGTAACATGCATGGATTGCTTATATATGGATGGAAAAACCAGATAAGTGTATAAGCAACAGAGCTCGTACGTGTGGGACTGGGAGTTGGATTAGTTGTTATCTTATCCCAAAATTTTTGTTTCAGTATTTTTTCGATAACTGTAGTTTGTTGGTTGAATTGTTCACTTATCAAGATATCATAGCCCACGTTGGGCTGAATACAATACATATCCTCTGTACCTTAGAGAATACATCCGAACTAGATATAGGACCCTATAAAAAATAAAACAATAGATACCTAAAATTAAATGAGAGAGATAAGACTAAATACTATTAGAGTTGCAGTGGTGTTTTTTTTTTTTTTTTTTTTTTCCTATAAGATTTATGTGTAGTCATCATCTTTTTTCGATCAGAGATATCAAGTGGGTTATTATATTCACACTTCGAAAAATGTATAGATAAAAACAACTTCTTATTTGTTCTTATCAACTATTGCTTTATCACTAATTTTTAGATTAAAAAAATATAAAATAAAATAAAAACCAAAATGCATAGTTAGAAAGAGTTAAGCCCATGAATGAGTTGGAGAATTATATACTTATATCTATTTGATTATTGAGATAAAGTCAATCTTCATTGTGAATGAGTTATAGTATAATAGTAATTCCTAATTAGTGTCCGTAAATGGGTAATCAATAATGTATATTTATCTAATATATATATCAGCTAATAAAAAAATTGGATACACAGAGTAGACTCTAGGATGATTATGTCATGGAAGCATAGAAAAAGCACACACAATGCTCTTTTGATAGAACAGAAACTAAACTATTAGCTTCTAGTAGTAAACCTCGAATCCATGAAGGGTTTCCCTAAATCCCCAAAAAGAAAAACTGGAATCCACCAGAGAAAAAATTTCCACAAGGAGAAAAAAGTGGAATCCACCAGAGAAAGAATTTAACAAAAGTTTGTATTTATTGATAATAATCTGATTTGCCTCTAACGGCTACAAAACATATAAATACTAAGAAAAATGTCTAAAACCCTAATTTGCATTAATTATGCGATTAGGGGACAAAATACCAAAATTTACCAAAAAATGCAAAATTGAGTTAAATGTAGAATCATAAACTACTAATCTTAAGGGTCGTCCCAAAACAAACCGAACCTTATTCTGACTTTTAAACTAAAAGTTATTAAGAAAAAACAAATATTACTATAAATAGCAAAAAAACTGTTTTTAGGGCCCTAACGAAGGAATTTACCTAAATTTAGGTGATGCTTATGGCATCATGAGTCTAGATCATAATACCGTTTCCCTTTAACCTGCCAAATTTCTGACACTATCGCTCCGATGGCCTCTACTAGCACCCCCTTTGATCTTGCGTTATGACTTCATACACCCCTGATACTCCAAGAAGGCATGTGATGTTTGTTCTACATCAGATGATGTATATATATATATATATATATATATGCTTACAAACTCATGCAATCACAATAGGATGAAGAAGAACATGAACTCCTTGGAGCTTAGCTAGCCCATCATTGATAAGCAACTTCACTGGATGCAATCAAGCAGCTTCACAAGATGTACAATCATGCAACAAGAGACAACAAGAGCTTATTTGTTTATGATGCCATTTTGTTTAACAAAGCCTCTTTTGACTTCAAGCATGAATCTTGCGTAAGTTTCAATCGTGCTTATTTTCTTTTTCATTTTCTAAATGTCATGTATGTTGTCAGACTTTTTTTTTTTTGGGTTATTTTTTTATCATCTAAACTTCCAATTACCCTCTTGGAAAAATATGTAAATGATTATTTTATCATTAGTGTGATTTATTGGCCACACTTAAAATCCTAAAATTTTTAGTAGAAAATGGAGTGATAAAAAAAAAAGTAAGATTTTGATTTTTTTTTTTTCCTTTTTTTTTTGGTGGGTGGGGGGGGGGGGGGGGGGGGTTGCATTCTATGTCCTAATAGAGTTCATTTGAAAATTTTCTTTAATTGTTAAGAAAATAACAGAAATAAAATTAATTTTTTTTTATATGATTCGTGTTTTTTCCCTTGAACACAATCGAATTGTTTATAAAATATTTGATTACATATTTTTTTTTCTTTATATATGTTTATAATTTGATATGGCAAATAAATGAGGATGCTTATGTAGACCTTTTACCATAAAAAAAAAAGGGTCAAGATTAATAGACAACTATTTTTTAAAACTCTTTACTCAATTAGATATAATTCTCAACTCTTAAAGGCAACAGTTCAATTTCCATGTAAATAATTTTTTTTCTATTAACTCTACTTATAATTTTTTAAATAATTTTTCTTTAACCAAAATTGCCGTATATTCATTATATGATTAGTTATTCCATTCTAACCTTTTGTATTTCTTAAAATAATCATGTTAATTCTCATATAATCATTATCTCAATGTATTAAATTTGTCCTTAGTTGTGCGTAGTCTTACTATCAAAGAGTTAAAGTCTTCTTCAAAATTTTTAATTTAATTTTTTTTAGATAGGTAATCTATTCTATATACACTACTAGCCTCTAAACATGCATGAGGCTCTTCTATTTTTTGGGGTAAAAGTTAATAATTTGCATCTATTATAATTTAAAAATATTTTTTTATTTTTTTAAAAAAATAAAAATGATAAACTTTAGAGATAAACAGTAACTGCAATTTCTTTTTTGAACGTAAAATGAAAAAAATCTTAAATTTGAGGAGTTCTTTTTTTGAATTCAAAATAAAATTTGTTATTTGACATTTATGATCATATTTTTAAATGAAGTTACTCTTCATTAATAAGGGTATTTTTTAGTATTTTTGAATCACATAAAAGTCCAGTTGAGTATGCATAGAAACCCATTAATAATTTTAATATTTGGTACAAACGCATAACACTCATCACACCCCCTAAGTATTTTGGTGATTGGAAAATGTAGTAATCCTAATTTATAATGGATGCAAATTATTAATCTTTACCAAAAAAATATAGAGGAGGTTAGTATTCCTTCTCAAAGACTCTTCTATTTTTTTAGGAAAAAGTTAATAATTTGTATCAATTATAATTTGTAAAATGAAAAAATCTTAAATTTGAGGAGTTCTTTTTTTGAATTCAAAATAAAATTTGTTATTTGACATTTATGATCATATTTTTAAATGAAGTTACTCTTCATTAATAAGGGTATTTTTTAGTATTTTTGAACCACATAAAAGTCCAGTTGAGTATGCGTAGAAACCCATTAATAATTTTAATATTTGGTACAAACGCATAACACTCATCACACCCCCTAAGTATTTTGGTGATTGGAAAATGTAGTAATCCTAATTTATAATGGATGCAAATTATTAATCTTTACCAAAAAAATATAGAGGAGGTTAGTATTCCTTCTCAAAGACTCTTCTATTTTTTTAGGAAAAAGTTAATAATTTGTATCAATTATAATTTGGAATTACTCCATTTTCCTATTACAAAAAAACCTAGGGGTGTGATGAAGAATTATTTCACCTGCAAAAGCAACTTATATTGCATATACTTTTTTTTTTTTTTTTTGGTTACTTTTTATCTTTAATCTTAACAAAAAAAATTAACTGGAGAAAAGGAAGAAATAATGATAATGTAAAAAAAGGGAGAAAATTGCACTGTAAAATATGTGAATAATGTTTACCTTTGAGTTTACAAATAATAATAAATTAGATTAATCAAATGTATTTTATACAGTACAAAGAAAAAAAAAAAAAAAAAAAAAAGATGACTCACTCTTGTAAATTCCAAATACTTATTAAACTTGCATGCTTTCAATATAGAAATCCAAATGTTTCAAAGGTTCTACACATTCATTTTGTCACATTTTTAACCCATGGTACTAACAAAAAGATAAAGTACCAAAAACATAGAATTTCATAAAGGTAATCGATCACAAAAAAAATACATATAGAATTTCATAGACTTGAAAGAGTGTGTTATCCTTCGAATCAGTGCATATAGATTGAAACAAAGACTCATGTTTTTAACCGCATCCAACATTTCTCATGATTTATAACAACTGTATAACTACCACCTGCCATCTGTCCATATTTCTCGATAAGTTGGTTCGGCTTAAAATGCAACCTTACAAACAAAGATTTAATGGTGTCATTGGTGTTTTAGATACAATTTGATAGTAAATACATAAAGTACGCATAAAGTAAGCTTAGAACAAACAATCATCAATATTCAATAGAAACCTACCAAGAAAGTCACTAAAAATATGATTTTTTTTTTTTTTTTTTACTGAGTAACTAAAATATAATATAGATTCCGCTAATGAAAAAATCCTTGTAATCCTTAAAATATCATTTGCTGGAGGAGGAATATCAAGACACATAAAATACTTCCAAGACTTATAAATGAGATTCAACTCAAGATGCTTTCTGCAATTTCTATAACACCTATAACAACTATTGTTTTGTCTATTGTTTTTTTTTTTTTTTTCAATTTTATTTTCCTTTCTTAGAATTTACTTTTTTTATTTTGAGAAAGCTCTTTGACTTTACTTTATATCTCTTTTTTTCATCTTTTGATTTTGGCAATTTCTGACTTTATTAATAATTAAAGACATGAAATTGGTGACATTGGAATAAAATCATATAACCAATTGCAGCACAAAAATAAAACTGGCAATGTCATCTTCATCTAACACATATATTAGGTAACTTTAATACAATGCTTTATTATGTTAATAATGAAAATATTTACAGTGCTAACAAAAGAATTATAAAAAAGATAAAGATAAAGATAATTTAGAAGAAAGCAAACCTAAAAGAGAAAAGACTTGAAGCAACATAGAGATAAGTTGCTCAATTACATGCTCTTTCTAAGGATAACGCCATCATTGATCTATATTACAGCCAGAGTAAGTCTCTCTCTCCCACCCTCTAATTTCATAGTGATTATAAAATTAAGAAAACAATTACAATATATGATGTACATTATTAATTACATGAAAAAAGTAGAAAAATATAAAATAAATTGATACAAACCCGAAGGAGAAAGAAGTCAATGATTTGAAATATTACTGATCATTGCCAATGTAGATAATGAACTCTTTAGATGGTAGGGTATAGGGAGAATTATACACATCCAAAAAAAAAAAAAAAAAGGCAACGTGATATATGTTAGAGAGTTGGAGATGGGAAGTAATTTGATAGCATCATAACTACTTAATAATTGCTTAATGATGATGGGGATATTTAAAATTTCTGGGTAGAAGTTTGGAGTTGTGTGTGACTAAAACGTGGGTGTACATTTTTTTTTTTTTTTCCCTCTAAGTAATGAGTATTTTTTAAAGAGTGAGAATGATATATATTTTTGTCTATCTTCAAGATTTTCATATCTAAACTTCAAGGATCATGTATTAAGGTGTGGATCTTCAAGATTTTCGTAACAAAAATGTAAGTATCTTTGATGACCTCTATTTAGATGCCTCATGAGCGTTGGGTTCTCTATATTACAGCAAATTAAGTTTGCTTTTATGAGGTGTCATTCAGTATTTGCTTTCCAGTATTTGGTTTATATTTGATTTCCTTACTTTGTTATCATTATCCTTCTCCTTAATCTCATCTCACATTGGTTTTTTTTTTTTTTATTCAAATATCTTTGTTTTGAATTTAAAAAACAAAAAAATAAAATAAAAAAACACTCATGCGTTTGGGTGTTCTTCATTTTCTTATTTCCTTATGATTATCCTCTTTTCTTTTCTTTTTTTTTTTCTTTTTTTATTTTTTTTTTATACTTATGTAAGCCTTTTCTTTTTTGTGTTAAGAAATGCATTTTCTATGGGGCTATATTTGGAACTCCCAACAGTTTCTCTTCCTTATTTTATGGACATCAAGGTGAGGATAAATCCCTCAAGATGTTTTGGAAATTAGTTTAAAAATGACCGGTGTGTTATCATGTCCCATAAATTCAGTGCATAGAGAGCACAGTTGTAGGTACTCTTTCTTCTTCTTTTTTTTTTTTTTTTTTTTTTTGGAGAAAGAACTTGAGTACTTTTTTTTTAATGTAAATGAGTTACATCCAAATGTAAAAATGAAACAATATGAGAAGATACATCTTCCATCCACACTTGAAAATCTGGTATGCTTATAGTATGTTTCGCCAGATTATGAGCTACACTATTGCCATTGCTCTTTATGTGATAATACAACACTTCTAAAATGATTCACATAAACTTTCACATCCTCCACCAGCAAACCCAATGGGCATAGTTTCTGCTCTTGTGACTTCAAAGCTTGAATCAAACCAAGAGCATCACCTTCGATTATGACATTTTGGAACCCCAGCTCATGTGCGAATGTCAAGGCTTTTAAAGCAGCCAAGGCTTCTATCTCCTCTGCCTTATACGCCTGAAAAATCTTCTCTGAACATGAAGCTAAAACATCACCATTGTTATCCCTTGTTACAACTCCAACACCTGACTTATTTGAGTCACCAAAGACCGCTCCATCAAAGTTAAACTTTCACAAAACCAGCTTGCGATGCTATCCATCTGTTTCCTCATTTCCATTGCTCCTCACCTGCGTACCTGAAGCTTCTGTGTTTGCTCTGTATTGCGCCAACAATGCAGCTGTTTGTTCAGCAACTTGATGCAGCAGACTAGCCAATAAATTGAGCCTCACTTTGTTCCTTTGATTCCAAACATTCCAGGCCATGTATGCTAGCAACTCCAAGGACTTTCCTTCCTTTATCATCCATGACAACAGCTCCTTTACACCTATGAAATCAATTTCGCACCTAAACCCCCATTTTTCCTGATCAACCCACACTACATCCAACTTCGAACATGACCACAAAGCATGCATCGAGTCCTCTACTGCCTGCTTACACCTCTCACAGATTGGGTCCTCTAAAATTTTCCTTCACGTTAGTGCTTGTTCGGTTGGAAGTACATTACGGAAGGCTCTCCAAAGAAAATTTTTTATCTTTGGTAGAACTTGCATCTGCCATACTTCCTTCCAAACCCGCTTATCACAGATTGGGGGTGTTTGAGGATTTAATTGCTGCTCCTCTTCCTCTTTAAGGAACATGTATCCAGACTTGCAAGAGTAATTTTCAGAGGTAGAATAAGGCCAATACAAAACTTCTTCTATTACATGTTGACTAAGTGGAATTTTCTTGATCAACTTAGCATCCTCTTCCACAAATAATCCATCCACCATCTCTCATTCCATCTTCTTGTGCTTGGGTCAATAAGTGAGTCTACGATATGATTTTCAAAACTCTCCAAGGGGCAAGTAGGCTGCTATGTTGGGTGTTTTCTTGGCAACCAATGTTGTTGCCAAATGTTTATTTTTTCTCCACTTCCTACCCTCCATAATGCCCCCCTTTGAATGATGTCTCTTCCTCTAAGGATACTCTTCCAAACATAAGACCCCATCCTTGAATTGGGAGCCTCCATAAGTGATGAATTGGGGAAGAAACGAGCTTTAAATACTTTGTAGAAGAGTGAGGTTTTATTATGCAAGAGCCGCCATGCTTGCTTTGCTAAGAGGGAATCATTGAACATAGAAAGATCTCGAAAGCCCATACCTCCAATAGTCTTAGATTTTGTCATCTCTTCCCATTTAACCCAATGGATTTTCCTACAATCACCCCTTTGGCCCCACCAATTTTTTTTAATTAGAGCCTCGATTTCATTGCACAAACTCGCCGGTAATTTGAAACATCCCATAGTGTAAGTGGGGTGGCTTATATGACCGCCTTTAAGAGCACTTCCATTCTGGCTTGGGAAAGTAACTTTGCTTCCCACCCTTGAAGTTTCTGCCAAACCTTCCCCTTTATGTAGTTAAAAATTTCTTTTTTTCCTTTCCCAACTAAGGAGGGCAGCCCAAGGTATTTTTCATAGTGCAAGATTTCTGGAACACCTAAAGCCGCCTTGATTCCATGCTTCACCTCCTCCGGAATAGACTTGCTAAAGAACAAGGAGGTTTTACTCCTATTCATTTTTTGACCCGAGGCTTCTTCATACTCTTTTAGTATGTCCAATACATTGTCACACTCCTCCATTGTTGCCCTGCAAAAAATAAGACTATCATCTACAAGAAGCAGATGCGTTAGTTTTAGGCCCCTTCTACAAAGGAAGTAGCCATGGATTTCAACTTGTAATTCCACCTTTTTAATTAAACCATTCAGCCCCTCCGCACAAAGGAATAGGAAGGGGGAAAGTGGGTCTCCCTGCCTAACCCCCCTTGTAGGAAAAATCATCCCACAAGGTTCTCCATTTACCAAAACAGAATATGATACTATTTTCATACAACCCATTACAAGATTTATCCACCTCTCCCTAAAACCCTCTTCCTCATTATCCCCTCTAAATAATACCATTCCACCCGGTCATACGCTTTACTCATATCCAATTTTAGTGTCATACAATCATAATTACCCCCCTTATGGTTTTGTAAACTATGCAAGGTCTCAAAGGCCACCAAAATATTATCTGAAATTAATCTACCCTTAGTGAAGGCTGATTGGTGTTCTGTGATAATGGATGGAAGTAATTTTTTGAGGCGATTTGCAAGAACTTTGGCGTAAATTTTGTAAAGGAAATTACATAGGCTGATTGGGCAAAATTGGTGTGCATATTCAAGAGAGTTTATTTTTGGAACAAGTGTGATAAAAGTATGGCTTAGGGGAGTAGGTATAGTACCTGAGTTCAACCATGACAATATGGATGAGGTGACATCATGATTTACCATGCTCCAAAAATGTTGATAAAAGAGCGAAGGCATACCATCCGGTTTGCCAATCCAGGTGCCTTGAGGGGTGCCATTTGTTGGAGAGTTGTAGCTACTTCACTTGCTTCAAACTCTCTACATAGACTTTCATTCATCTCCTCATCTATCACTATAGGCACACAATCTAAGATGCCTATGGAGACCTTCCCACCCATTGAGGCAAATAGAGACTTGTAATAGTTCACCATAACTTCCCCAATATCCTCCTGTCTAGTTCTCCACACCCCACCCTCATCTCTAATACCTTCCATTGAGTTTTTCCTAAATCTCCTTGTGGCACAACTATGGAAACATTTAGTATTTTTATCCCCCTGATTTGCCCATAGGATTCGTGATCATTGAGCCCACATCGTAGCTTCCCTATCTTGCAACACCTCAATCTCTTTTTTAATTTGTCTCACTTTAAAATTGTTCCCACTAACCATGGCTACCCTCTCTTCTCTAGCTAGGTCTTTTTTCAAATGGTTTAATTCCAATCTCACATTACCAAAAACATTTTTCTCCCATTGCCCCAATTCCTTTCCACACTTCTCCACTTTTTCTCAGTATATCACCCTCAAAACCAACCCTACTCCCACTGCCCCAAGCCAAAACAACCACCTCCTCACAACTTGAATTTGAGAGCCACATTTGTTCGAACCGAAATTTTTTTTCCCCGAGTAAGTGGGTTCAAACCTGATAGTGATATGAGAATTGGAACATGATCCGATGAATTACATGACAAGTGGTACACTCTTGAACCTCCAAACTTCATGAACCAACTATTATTGACCAAACACCTATCAAGCCTCTCCCAAATTGAAACTCCATTTTCGAAGTGCTTGCTCCAAGTATATTTAGAGCCCTCAAATCCCAAGTCTATGAACCCTCATTCATCAATCACCTCCCTAAATTGCTGCATCTAATTATAAGGCCTTCTTGCACCCCAAGTTTCTCATCTTGTCTAATAATTTCATTAAAATCCCCGTAACAAAGTCATGGCTTTTCAGGTCATGAGTTTAAAGCCCTAAGCTTGGTCAAAACTTCATGTCATCTTGCTGTATCAGGTTCACCATAAAAACCCATTAATCTCCACTCATTCTCCATATTTTTATCAATCACCACATCAATATAGTATCTATTCAAACCTTCCACCTTTAGATTGGTCGATGCTTTCCAATAAAGAACTAATCCTCCACCCCTTCCCACTCTTGGTACAACCCATCTATGATCAAAACCAATACTTCTTTGAACAAACTCTAGCCTTGCATCATCTGTAAGTGTCTCAGCTAAAAACAATATAGTAGGATCTTTTGCCTGTATGATTTCCACAAGCTCCCTCCTTGTACACAGGTTCCCAAGCCCACGACAATTCCATGCTAAACAACTCATTGCTATTAAACAACTCATTGCTATTGGCGGGGCTGAATGTCAGCTCCCGCCACTACAAAAGGTTTGTTTTCTCCATTAAGGGCTGCTTGGAATCGCTTTGCTGAAACTTCAGTGTGATCTGCCTCTGTCCCAACCATTCTCTTTCTCCCTTGTGACTAAAAACTTGTTACTGTGTTATCCCTTGGCTTTTTCTTTCTTTGTGTGTCTAGGTAGGGGATGCACGTGAATTAGGTGATTTGTGAACCCTACTTTCCTTAGCAGCATGTGACTTGTTAAGTTTTGGATTATCACTTAAGTTGTCACATGCACTAGGGTTATTTGTCATACTCCTTCCCGATCCCAGTTGATTAGCCGCCCTAAACTCCTATGCCAGACTTAACTCCTCATTACTTACCTCCCTAGCAATTTCGGTTTCCTTAGGAGTCTTCGATTCCCCAGTAATTATCTTCTTATCTCTGTTTTGAATGGCCGAATCTTCCCTAATAATCCCATCCCCTTCATTATGCCTTAATGATGCAATAATATCTTCGACTTCAATACTGTCATTATTGCTAACCGTTACTCCTTGTGGCTGCTTCGGTGCTCTTCCTCTACCAGAACTAGAATTTCAGCCTAAATCACTGTCCCCCAATGTACCTAAACTCATCTTCTTCCTCTCGGCATAGAACCCAGGGACTAATAGTGCACTTCGTCTTGCAGCAACAAACAGTGGTGCTCTCAAATATGGTCCAAACTCACATTGCTCTAGTGTGAGAGTTCCTTCACTGTCAATCCACAACTCACAGTCTCTGTCGTCATGAGTGAGTCATCCACACCAGTAGCACATATTCGGCAACCTCTCGTACTTGAATGATATCCATACCTGCTTACCTCCTTCACCTACAGAAATCAGTCTACCACGGCACAATGGTAACGACAAATCAATGGAGACCTGAATAGGGATAAAATGACCACCATCAAATATTTTTGGATCTATCAGTGTGAAAACCTCCCCCAAAACACTGCCAATTTTCTTCGCAGTCCCTAATGTCATAAATTTCATTGGAATTCCATGCAATTGGACCCATAGTTTTGTCTTCTCAAATCTTATATCCTGAAGTGAGGACTCGTTCTCATATCGACTCATTATCACCAGGAGTTTATCGAAAGTCCATGGTTCTCCCTATAAAATTCTATCCACATCCTCCCTGTTATCAAAGGTGAAAAGAATTTTGTGACCTCCAAAACTCTGAATCTTGAAACCATTCCTAGCTCTCCATAGCAAGTTAAACGTCTTCGCTATGACCTCCATGTTAATGGCTCGCTTTGTCAGAAACTTTGCAGCAATGGAAAACTTCTCATTACTATTATCATCAAGCAAACAACACCCTAGTCCCTCTCTATTTGAAAGTGTAAGCCGATTTCATGATTGAGCCAAATTGTCCATCCTCACACTCACTCAAAACTATTTCCCACACCCCAAAAAAAGAACCAACAAGCCTAGAAGTAACAGTGTTACTCCCAAGATACTCAGCACCTTCGTCGAACGGACACACGAATTCCACTATGAAAAAGAAGTTAGAGAGAAAACCCAACTTCTACACACACAAAGAAACTCTTACAGTTGTAGGTACATAATTGGCACCATCATGCATCATTTTGTAACTAAGAATATAGCATTCATAACATTAATGTGTAACTTCGAGGACCGTGCACATTCTCACTGGGTGTGGATATTCTACATTTTCTTTTCTTTTATTTGGTCAATTTGATATGTGTTTAATATTTTCTCTAATTAATGAGTCATCTATACTACTATTTAAGGAGCTTTCTCTGTTTGGATTCCTCATTTTTTTAGTTCAAAAATGCCCTACACTCCTATGTTTAAGTAAAGACAAAACTAAAGGACAATCCAGTAAAAGTACAAATCTAATTCCCAATAAAACATTGCCTAAAAAATAGGATCACTCTCCTATTAATTTTCAAATTGCTTTATCCACATATAAATTAGATTTTTAAAATAAAATTATATATATAATTAAAAATTTTTCTACAAAATAAGACCACTAACAAAAAAAAAAAAAAAAAGCCTTATCGCACACGCGAAACGCATGTGATGAGGCTAGTTTTTAAATAATGGGAATGAGAAATATATTTTCATCTATTTTTTTGTGGTTATCGGGTTTGACTAATTATTTTAGTGTATGTGTTCTAAGTGGTGCTCTCTCTTCCTCCTATTATTTTTGTTTATTATTTTTCTTACATTTAAGCCTTTCTCTCTATTTTTTTTTTATCTTTTTTAGGGTGACATATCAACAATTTTCTTGGATTGTATAGCAGGCACAAAATGAATTCAGGTAAGCGAAGCAGTAGTCAATCTATCAAGTAGTTGTTAAAGACCATTTTTTGTAAATATCGTACCTTTATATGCCTATATTTATTAATTTGTGTAACACTACGTTTTCAATTAATTGAAACTGCTACACTTTAACTTCATTTTTCTCAATCATATCTCTTCTATATGAAATTTAATATTGTCTTTTGTTGTGCCTTTCATTGTACATTTAAAAAAAAAAATACATTTTTTTTTCAAAAAATTAAAGGAATTGTAACGTTGACAACCCTTCTTAGTTTTTTTTTTTTGTATAGCTTTTTTAAGCATGCTAAAATTTAGTTATGGATGTGTACTAAGTGCCTATCTTTTAGGATTAAATATAATTACATAACTACCATTTAAAAATTGAATTAAAAAAAAAATATGTGTTTACAACGTGAGAGTCTTTAGCATTTCAAATTTTTATTATGGTTATGGATGTGTAATAACTAGCTACCTTTTAGGACTAAGTGGCTGCCTTTTAGGATTTTTTTTTTTTTTTTAAATTGATAACTCTCATTTAAAAAATATGTTAATTGTGACACTCTATGACCGGTAAATCTTCTTATGTCATTACAAAGTTCACAATCTAAAAGAAATAATTTTCATTCATTAAACTTTTGGGCTTGGGTTCAAAAAAATAATAGATGCATCAAAAAAATTACATCGCTTGATATTAAACTTAGAGAATAGGTGGACTTCTTAAACAGTATTCTTGGTGTTACAAGTAATTAATACAATTTAAAAAAAAAAAATTTGAGAAAGCATACAATTTAAATTTTGTTTTACTTCAACTAAGCATTAATCCTATTTCTAGCTTTGTTAAAATTAAATCTGAGGGTGTGACAAGCATTGAAAATTATATATTACACTCAAAATTAGCTACCAATCAATTTTAATCCAACCTAACAATTAAATAAATTGCTATACAAATTAAATCAAACAAAAAACTATATGTACAACAAAAAATACACAAATGTATATAATACAAACTTTAAAGTCTCCATTATTTCATTTCACAAGATTATGCTTGATGTTTATTGTACTCATCATTATTATGTACGTTTTAAAGTCTCTATTAATAACACAAAGTAACACATTTTGTTTCATAGGTTCATGGCAAATGTTGTTGGAAAGCAATTAGAATGTGGAACAAATAACATTGCTCCACCAACTTCTCTACCATAGCTAGCATAATATTAATAAGTTCACATATTCCATGTTTCAAATGTATTGAATTATTTTACAGTTTTACCTGATGTAAATATCTCACTTTTCTACATTGATCCATCGACTTCTTCAAAATAGCTTTTGTAAAGGTCATCACATGTATTTTGTAAGTAGTTTTATTGTTACAATTTCATTATGCATTTTCAACATATGCACTATTTATAAGATTTATTCAAATGTTCTTTTTTCTCCTTCCCCTAAAGGTTAATACTAAATTATAGCATCATCTTCCAATCAATAACAAGTTGATTACTGCATAAACAAAATTGGCAAAAATGGATAATAATTACGGAATACTAGCTTCTGAGCATACATGTGAGCGCTTGCTCAGAGGCTAGTTGGTATTTAAATATCTAATTCCTGTTTGTATTTGTTATCTATTTGAATTCAAATACTTCAATTACCTTTATCCAAAAAAAAAAAAAAAGAATAAGTGAATGTTACCACACTTCTTATCTCAATCCATACAATTATCTCAACAATTATCTTTTGAACAATAAAAAAACACTACTGAAAATTCATCCACTCCTTCACCCTTAATAAGATTGAGTGTCAAACTTTGAGGATGAAGGCCTTGGTAACACCCTTGTACTCAGTGGCGGTGCCACATTATGGCCAGGGTGGTCCCAGGACCAAGTCAGGACCACCTTGACCTGGAAAAAAAAATTTATATATAATAATTTAAAATTTTATATTTATTTACCTTTAAAAAAAAATTTGTGACCACCTTGAATTTTTTTATGCCAATAAAATTAAATTCCATAATTTGAGCAACTTAACAATATATTGGGGTTTTTCAAACAAAAAGGAAAAACTCAAAAAAAAAAAATATATATATATATATATATAAACTACTAAAGGTTGGGTAGTGGCTTGATTTCTTGACTAAGCACACTGCCCAATACAACACAATTTCCAACCTTTTATTATTATTTTTCCTCACTATACATATATTATTTCTCATTTTTAATTTTTTTTTCTCTTGTTTATTCTTAACTACACGCATCTTTTGTCTCCTCAATTTCTACACTTCAGTCTGTTTGGATACCATTTATTTTACTAAAACTGAAAACTTATTGATGAAAGTACTATAGATAAATGTATAAATTAGTTGAAATAGTACAATAGGGCCCATAAATAGTACCAAAAAGTGTAGTGGGACCCATAAATATATAGTAGCAAATATAAGCCGAATGATCAAATAATTTTAATTTTTCATTTCAATCCAAACGCATGCTTCGTGTGTGTTTTGATAAATTATTTTTAGCCAGCTTATTTTACTATTCAGCTTATTTTTGTTACTATTCATGGGCCCTACTGCACTTTTTAGTACTATTCATGGTCCCAACTGTACTATTTCAGCAAATTTTTACCTTTTTCTACAGTATTTTCGACAAAAAATTTTCAGTTTTAGCAAAATAAGCGGTTCTTAGACACATTTACATCTACGTTTTAAATTTTATTACATCTTCATCTAGACTTGTACATCTACATTTTGTCTTCCTCCTTGTTCGTAACTTTTGTCTCTTCTACCAGTACCAGTAAGGCAGTGTCTCTTCTCAAGTTTTGAATTTCAAATTTTTCAATACAATTTTTTTTAGCTATACAGGTACCTTTGTTCATTTCTTTTCTTTTTATTTTTTTTTTCTTTTAAGGTTTTTTGGTGTACAGAATGCAAATTTGTTTTGGTTTTAAGAACAATTTTTTTTTTTAAGCTTTAATTTCATGCCGACCAAATCTTGAATTTTAGCCAATATTTACCGAAACGCCCCAAAACACCCAAAATAGACTGGAATGACCCAAAAAAATTTTAAAGTGGAATATGGTGGGTTACTGTTCCGGTTTGTTTACTGACAAGGTATTTTCTGGCTATTCCGGCCGGAACAAAACGGAATTAATAACATTGAATCAAACCTAATTACCTAAAGGCTAAAAGGAAATAAGATTGTATAATTTATGCTTCTTACGAAATACCCTGGACAAAATTCCTAGAGCCGCCACTGCTTGCACTCACTTCATCCTTTGATTCGTAAAAGCTATGGTTACAGGTGCACACCGCCAATGAAATTTCTAGGTTTATTGAGATATGACATAACTGCTTTGTTTTATCATATAATAGTTGAAGCACTAGAATCTTTGTTATGATTCTAATATATCTATGGAATTATGTGCTTGACATCATTCGTATGCTTTTATATTCTTAGATTATATATATATATATATATATATATATATATATATATATAGATTCATGTGCAAATATATAAACTATTGTTTTCTAACTATTGGTTTTTCAATATCAGTTCATGATTATATGGGTTAGATTTTGTTTGAACTAAGGTCTTTGGGTTAGAATTGATTTTGTTTTGGGTATTTGGCCGATTAGATTTGATTTTGTTTAGGATTATTGTTTTTTGGTAAAAGAGATTGAAACAGTGTTGCCTCGTAGCAAACTGTTCATCTTCTACAATGTAGAAATCTCCCTCTGAAGATACTTGTAGCCAATCACAGGTTCTTTACCCAATACAATTTCTTTTTCTTTTCTTTTTTTCCAATAAACTAAAATATTTGAATGGCCTAAAATAGATAGGAATAGGTCCAGTAACTAAGGGTGGAGCAGCATCCATTGATCAACTCCAGTCTCTGGGAGGGAATTCATGAGAGGTAGGCATTAAGAAGGGATTCAATCAGAGGTTATTCTTAAATGAATTTTCTATCCGGTTCGAACTGAGTATTAATTCAAGGTTTAAGTAGTTTTTAATAAATACTACCTAAATAGCAAGTGTAGCAATTTAAAAATAAATATTTGATGTGAGATTCAATTTTGATGTACATTTGTGTTGTTAGTTAATTGCTCTCTTATTGCATTTAGTATTAGCATCTTTCTATGATTTCATTTCTACTTGAGTTGATTGTCAAAATTCATTAGTTGCAATGGCATAAGTTTGTAGTAGCTTATTGTTGTGTGACATATGAAGCTTTTTTTTTTTTAAATGATTGTCTCTAATTACTTAGTACCTAACTTTAGGGTGAAAATTTCTTAAAATTTTTAAATTGTAATTGTGAAATGTACTGCAATTTGAAAGGGGTCTTTATGCATGTTCAATTTTGGTTTTATGATTAAAATTTTAAATTGTAATTGTAAAATGTAAACTGCACTTTGAAAGGGGTCATTATGCGAGTTTAATTTTGGTTTTATGGTTATGGAATGGATTGTGTGTCGAGATTTACTTTTGTTATTTTTTGCTCTGTTATGGTTTGTACTAAGATTTAATTTTGTTGATTTTGGTTCTATAAATCAAACTCAGAAGACTTTGGTTTTGTGCCTCTTGATTTGCAAGCATTGTTGGAGTTTTGATCTCATGTTGGGTTAAAGTTATATGAAAAACTTATTGGATAGCTGGTGTTCTTAATAAGTTCTAGGATATATTAAAAAGGAACACTACAATTGGAAGGGAATGTGCAGAATAGCTGTTAATAGAGATTCAAAGTAGTAAGTTAGAAACCGTTTCAAAGTTTTAAGAAAAGTAACATCTCGAGTTTTAAAAACTTGAGATTCAATTAAAAATCGATTTTTATAAACTCGCTTTGTAGTTGTTGTGAATTGCAGAGTTGGCTAAAAACTGCTGTATAGATCTCGAGTTTTAAAAACTCGAGTTCCTATAGTGGCGTTTTTAAATCCTATAGTGACGTTTTAAGGCCCTATAGTGGCGTTTCCCTGCAAAAAAAAAAAAAAAAAAAAAAAAAAAAAAAATTATATGATCACCCCACACTTCAGGGAGCCCTATAATGGCATTTTTAATCCCTATAGTGACGTTTTGAATCCCTATAGCGGCGTTTTCCTGCAAAAAAAAAAATTAATGAGTATGATCACCCCGTACCAGGTTCAGGGAACCCTATAGTGACGTTTTAAAGCCCTATAGCGGCGTTTTCCTGCAATTTATGGAACTCGAGTTTTTAAAACTCGATTTTTACGTGGATTTTTTCCACATAAGACCCATCCCGCTTACAAATCGAGACTTAAAAACTCGAGTTTTTTCTTGGAACTCGAGTTTTAGACACTCGAAATGCTACTTTTCAGCATTGTTTTGAAACATGACAGCTAACTAATTTTTTTGATATTTATTGTTATTTGGAAAGGGTGTTCCTACAATTGGGATAAACAAAGTAAAGTTGCCTGTGTGTGGAACCGAAGTTACCCTTTTGGCACATGGTTAAATCTACTTGGGCTATTAGATTTTTTACCAATTACAGTCAAATTTCAATATGAATAATCTCACTCATCTACATCCCACTATGGATTTCCATAGCATGCATGTAAGTTATTCTGCTACTAACTTTAAGCCTTAATATTTTGGACTTCAATGGAACCAGTAGATCGAATGTGATATAAATTTTCATTTTTTTATGATTTGAGGTGTAAGGAGTCCTTTTAGAAACATGATCATGTGCTTTAATTTATTGTCTATATGAAGAGGTACCTTATCCAATTCAATTTCTTAATACTTTGGAGATTTTAACTCACACCCAATTACTTTTGAGATATTTGAGTAATCTTAATGTTCATAATTACTTTTCAACTTTTTTTCTTTTTTAATGGAGATCAAATTGACACTCTACTCCGGTAATATTGGATCAAAACCCCTTCTGGATGCATCTATTCTGCCATAAGAAAATGTTTCTGCCATCCCATATCTCATAACAAAGAAACTGCCTAACCATGTCTCTAATCTTAAGCAATTTTTGGGGTTTTATGAATGTTATTTGCATTTTAGGCTTTAGCAAATGAGAATAGTAACACTTTGCAAAGAGGGTGATGCAATTTTTAAATTGATTATCAATGGCTATTGGTATAACTTTAGTTTAAATTAATGAAATTGAAATCAATGAAGATCATAGGCTTGGTAAAAAATTAATGTCTGTTCTATGAAAGTCCTTTATTGTTGTTTGGATTATTTTTTGTTTCTTTTCATGCCAACATGGTCTATACTGTGACCGATGGAATTGAGAGAATTTAGTTGAATTCAAGGCGACAACCCTCCTTAAAATTATTAGACAAGAAGAGATTAGTTTTTATGAAGTAATATTTGCTGCCTCTTATTGCTTGAGCCACAGCTTAAATACAACTATGACAAATTCATCTAAAGTTACTAACTCTTATTGCTTGAGCCATAGCTTAAATACAACTATGACAAATTCATTTAAAATTGAATACAATTTCAATTTATATTTTTGGGTGCAGCACATCACACTTAGAAATCCTAATTTACTAAGGTTTAGAAACCCTTTTTTTTTTGGTTATTTGTTGGCTTATAAATTGTATCCATTTCTTTTATGTGTTTCTATATAGTTTTGTAGGCTCTATTCAGTACTGTTAGTGGAAGCAATTGGACTTATTCGGTGAGTTTGCTAAAGGAGCTTATAGGTATTGATATAAATTTCATGTAAAATTATGAGTGGTGTTAATGCATTCACTTAAAAGTGATTGTCTATTCAGTACTATTAGAAATAATTCTTACTGCTGGCTAGGTCATGTAATTAATTGGACGTGGACATAAAAGAAATCCATTTATGAATGAGGAGGAGGAATACATGTTGCGTACACACCTTTTTTTTAGGGTTTAATTCATTCAACTGACTACCTACTATTGTATTTTACTTTTAATTCTTTTTTCTTCAATCCTTTTATGATGGTTGCTGTTGAAAGGTAGAGATAGAGTTTTTTTCTTTTTTCTTTTTTTTTTTTTTTTTTGGTTATTTGTTGGCTTATAAATTCTATTTAGTTCTTTTATGTGTTTCTATACAATTTTTTAGGCTCTATTCAATACTATTAGTGGAAGCAATTGGACTTGCTCGGTGATTTTGTTGGAGGAGCTTACAAGTATTGATATAAATTATTATTATTTAAAAAAATTCATCAATTATTAATATACAATGAATCTCTAGATGCAATCAAAAGAGAATTGGATGTCAAATTGTAGAATAAATTTCATGGGTTTGGTTGTACTGAGGGTGTGGGGTTAAGTTTGAAATATAACAACAAATCGAACCCAAAAATAATTAACTAACATTAGGGTGATTAGTATTTGTTTGTCTTCATTGGGATAAGAATTTGTTTCTCTTTCGAAAATTGAGACTGCTAAGTTTATGATTTTGAAAGCACTGATTAGCTTAATGCCTAAGATAGTAATCAATATATAGTGTATGTTGTCTCATTTTAGTGATTTTAAGCATTCTTTGTTAGAAAGGTTGTTTTAGATGGAGGCAAATAAACCTAAGTTTGAAAGAAGTCAAACTAGAAGTCTTTTTCGGATTTGCTATTGGCTTCTCACAAGAGTTTGATAAAATTCTTAAATAGTGTTCATATGGTATGATTTTTTTTCCCACATAAATTAGTTCCTAAATCCATACTAGAGCTTTCTATCTCCAATTCCCTAAACTTTTAAATTCTAAGTTTGGAAAGATTCTACCCCTTGCTAATTTTTTTCAAGTTATTTTCTCAAGTCTTCTGGTATTGAAATTTATAATATAATTAAGCCTTTTAATCTCATCTCTTGAGACTGTGTACCAAGATATACTTTTTAGGTAGTTATAAGCCAACATGAATTTATTTATCTTTTGAGACCATATAAGCCATCATGAATATTATTTCTTTTCAATCATGCTCTGGTAATCCAAAGAAGAAAAAGTTCATTACGCAAGACCTGTATAACATTTTTCCTTCAGGCAATGGTGTGACTTTAAATTTAAGATATTTCATACATAATTTCATCTGCCTTGATACTATAAATAAATTACCACTTTTCTAAAAATCGCAAATTGTTAGAAACTAATAAATTTAATCATTCAATCACAATTCTTAATTGCTCTTTCTGAAATCCTATTGCAAGGAGGGGGGAGAATATTGTCCAAAGAATGACGGAAAACCAGTAGTTTATTCACGTGATTTCAAATCAATATCTAATCTAATACTATATATGTAAAAGCAGAAGTTAAGAGAAAGTAAGGCCCTACAATTAAGGATGTTAGGACATGTAGGACAAAACTCCACTTAAAAATTTGCCACATTTCTAGAAAAGAACGCAAAAAAATAAAATAAAATAAAAAGGGCAAAAGATTGTGACTTTAAAACATTAAGCGTATCAATTTCATTCTTTGAATTCGATTACATTTTCCTTTTTTCTTCAATCCTTATATGATGGTTGCTATTGAAAGGTAGAAATGCAGTTATTTTTTGTTTTTTGTTCCCATGCCTCGCTGCTTTTTGGAGACAATAAGTTCAGGGTTGGGAGAAAATGATCCTAGGATCTCAAGACGTATTTCATATTCTTAAAAAAAAAAAATTGAAAACTTTTTGGATTCTAAAAATTTTCGAGGACTACCCATTCCCCATCTTATATTTGAATTTGCTTTTAGCATTAACGGATTTAAACCAACGATAGAGTAAGTCACGTGTACGGTGACATTGCAAGAAAGCTTATGTCACCAATTCTAACGATCTATCTTCTTTTTATCACTTCATCTACCAGCTGGCAATTGAGCCAACGTAAGTGCACTTATCACTACTTTTGAGTCCTTATCAGAGTCCCTACTGTACGTATCACTGTACTTAGCATTCTTCACAATTATCACACAAAAGCTAAAAGATGAAGTAATCCATGGCGAAATTCCTAGTGAAATCATGAACAATATATTTGGATATCAGATTACCGATATCAATCTTGATACAATTTCGGACATGATAGATCTCATTATTTGAAATGAAAAAAAAAAAAAAAAAAAAAAATCTACGGTGGAATTGCTTAACAGAGCCAAGCACCACTGAACTCAATGCGCTTCATCATCAGAATCCGATGATAATGGAACAGCGTTGAAGAAAGTAGCGTTGAATAAAGCAGCAGTTGGATCTTTGCACGAAGCATCATGGTCAGTGGTAGGGCTGGAGCTTGGACCGGAGCCCGATGCAGCAATGGCAGTGGTTGGGCCGGAGCTTGGACCGGAGTCCAAAGTTGCATGGCAACCGGAGTCTGTACCTGCGACCAAAGCAGCATGATCGGTGGTAGGATCGGAGGGTCCATCGGAGCCCAAAGCATGGCCGGTAGAACGTTCAGAGTTTGGACCGGAGCCCGCAGCTTCATGGATAGTAATAAAATCGGAATTTTGACCGAAGCTGAAAGCAGCATCGGAGCTTCTACCGGAGCCCAAAGTAGCAACGGAGTAGAAGCTCAAAGTAGCATCGGAGCTTCTACCGGAGCCCAAAGCAGCATTGGAGCGTCCACCGGAGCTTCTACCGGGGCCCAAAACATGGCGGGTGGAATGATCGGAGTTTAGACCGGAGCCCGCAGCAGCTTGGACAGCAATAGAATCGGAGTTTTGACCGGAGGCTGAAGTAGCATGGCCACCGGAGCCCGAACCAGTATTATGACCGCCGCCAGTATTAGGAGCGCTGTTTGCTTGGGTATTATTAGCGAAAGCGGAGGCGGCAGTTAAGGCTGGATCAGGATGGTACATTATCGTAAACATGTAGGAGGTAAGAGCACCGATCAAAGTGGCAATCACGAGAGACACATAGTAATAGGGATGAGTAACACAGTCATCGTGGTCACCCATGGAGGAGGAGAGAATTTGGGAAAAGAGTGAAAGTTGTAGTAACTGTGCGAAATCCATTGTAATGAGAATTTTGGCGTTATCCGTACATATATAACTAAACGAAGATATTTGAATCTTCTGGATTCGTAGGGAATTATAGGATAGTGCGCGGCACAGCTGTACTCCTTACAACACGTTAGTGATTTACATTTTACAGTATATCGGAATATCAGAATCAAAGAAATGATTTGTTGGATTAGTATATTTGGATTAGCATATTTGTTATTGTCATTGTAGACCAGAAATGGTATGCATGCATGCAAGATGAAACAGATAATTAATTAACTGTGTGTTACGTAGATGGATTAGATTACTACTACTTCTTATTCTTTGTTTTGTTTTTATTTATAAATTAATCCACAAGGACGCACACAGACTATTAATCAAAGACAAAAAGAGATACCAAAGAGACTGACAAAAATAATAATAATAATCACTCACTCAAAATATTATTTACGTAATTCGGCAATTTATCTACGTCCACGAAGTTACAGAGATTTCACTATTATAAAAAAAAAAATACAAAGTACGGTAGTACAGTTTTTTTCTCTTAAAAAAAAAATCAAGAAAAACCCTAATTACCAAAACAACGGTTTCTATATCCTACGCACAGAATTCACAATGGTCTATCGGCCCAAGCCTCCGCTCCATGGACTAAACCTCAAAAAATCTCTTATTAAAAAACCACGCAATATCATTTCAAGTCAGGTTATCATCCGGATCAAATACAACTAAGAGCCTGTTTGGCCAACAATTTTTGATTACTCAATTTTCGTCACTCAATTTCCATCACTCATCACTCATCACTTATCACTCAATTTTTCACATCCGTTTGCCTTCATCACTCAGTTTCCATCACTCACTATTTTTCACACTATTTGGGGGGTCCATGCCTGTCACAGTGTAACTTTTTTTTTTTTTTTTCAGTACCCAGAAACCCGAAAATAAATAAATAAATAAATAAAAAACAGTGAAGACCGAACCCAGTGAAGAAGAAAAGAAAAGAAAAAAAAAAAAAAAAAACCAGTGAAGACCGAACCCAGTGAAGAAGAAAGGAAAAAAAAAAAAAAAAAAAACCCAGTGAATAAGAAAGGAAAAAAAAAGTCAGTTGGTCAAAAGTTGTTGCTGAGTGGGTCCCTCATGTGTGTTTAATTACAAAAATGCCATTGAGTTATCACTCAATTTCCATCACTCATCACTCATCACTCATCACTTATCACTCAATTTTTCACATCTGTTTGCCTTCATCACTCAGTTTCCATCACTCACTATTTTTCATACTATTTGGGGGGTCCACGCCTGTCACAGTGCAACTTTTTTTTTTTTTTCAGTACCCAGAAACCCGGGAAAAAAAAAAAAAAAAAACAGTGAAGACCGAACCCAGTGAAGAAGAAAGGAAAAAAAAAAAAAAAAAAAAAAACCCAGTGAAGACCGAACCCAGTGAATAAGAAAGGAAAAAAAAAAGTCAGTTGGTCAAAAGTTGTTGCTGAGTGGGTCCCTCATGTGTGTTTAATTACAAAAATGTCATTGAGTTATGAGTTATGGAAACTGAAAACAGCCAAAAGGTATTTTCAGTTTCCATAACTCATAACTCAAAAATCAGAGAATTGAGTGATGGAAACAAAAAATTGGAAACTGAGTTATGGCTTGCCAAACAAACTTTTTTTTTAGAATTGAGATGGGTCCCACCATTTTTGAAAATTGAGTTATGAAAACTGAGAATTGAATGATGAGAATTGCCAATCCAAACAGCCCCTAAACTTCACAAAGTCCAACATCGTAGGCAATTGTATGAAAGCATACTTTTGCCAGTGCATGAAAATGGTGTGAAAAAGCTTTTCATGAGAGGTGTTTGACCTGTTTTTTTTTTTTTATGTTTTTATGTTAAAATGTGTTTTTCTAACGCCAAGGGAAAAGGTTGATAAAGGTTGTCCAATGAAAACCACATTAAGTGGACAGAGTAACAATTTTCAAACCACATATAGCAAAATCAAAACAAAAAAACAAGCCTAACCACATATATCTTAAGTCTAATTTTCCTTTTTTAATAAAAAAATATTAAATATTAAATTATTTATTAATAGTGTGTTTTTTTCTTTTTCATAACAAATAGGATGGAGGGATTCCATTCAAAAACATATTCTCCCTTTGGGTGAGACCAACTTGAGCCACATGGCTTTTAGCATCAATAAAGCCAATTAATAGAACTTTGTTAGAAACTTTAGTATCCATTTGAAAATATCTTATTTAGTTTTTTATTAAAAGTGTGCTAAAATATACTTATTCTTTAAAAATGTGAAGAAGAAAAAAAAAAGTTGTATATAAAAACTAAAAAACTAAAAACTAACTTATAAACTGGCCCTAAACACAAAGTTGTGAGCCACATCGTCATGTAATCCAGACAACAGATAGGTCCACACAGTGTCCTAGCCCAGATAGGTCCATCACAATAATAGCTGGCTCTAGTACTACATGCGTGACTAGCGCATCACCATCCCCTTCGTCGCATGAAAGAAACAAAACGAGTACAACAATTCATGCAGCAGTACCATCTTTATAATGGTCCATTTGTCCAGAAAAATAAACATCTTCACAATCTGCAAATCCATCCTTTACACAAAGATCCAAGTAACTCTGAAAAGGTTTAATCTAACTGTTAAAAGAGAACAATTAAAGAGCAGAAAAAACATTCTATGTTGTTCTTTTCTCAAATACACTTTGGGACCAGAAGCAGATTACAAATGAAAGATAAAATGAAGAAAATCCAGTCATAGGATGAAACATTCTACATATATGTTAATTTGGATAAGACTCTTGGATAGGTTGGTTCAGATCAATATAAAACATGACGAGTCTTAGAATCTGAGAAAAGAAATCAACATGACCTGCTCCATTCATGATAAGAATCTGACCAGAATATTGGAAAACCAGTCAGAGCTACTAGTCTCACAAACTACCACTCGAGGCACTTCACAATCCCCATCTGCCCAATTGGAAGAGTATAAGAGCAGAAATGATAAAAATATATCATCCACATACAGACCATACCATTGGACTTGAATTTTATGTATTAAATATGTTCCAGTCATGGTCAGTCGGTAGATTTTCCTTTTCTTCTCAAGCCTCTTGAGGATGTCTAGGAAAGGAGGTCTTCGGTTCATGTCATGGGCCCAACATTGCTCTGTTAATCTAAAACCATTGAATATGAAAAGAGATTAGCAATATGATTGTTCAAGTTCTAGTGTGCATATCTAGGATAATATTTACAAAAGTTTTTTATTCATTTAGCAATAGTGATTTTCTTCTAAACAATAACAGAGTATCCAATTGTAAATCAGCATCCTAGTGCATGTTGAACAACATGACATGGTTTTGGTTGAATAGATTACATAAATGCTGACAGTTAATCCTGTTTCTAACCCCCACAACCCTCCAGGCAGGGTGAAGAACATTAGATTCCAATCTGCCAAATTGGTTATCTCATGGTCATTAGTTATATTACCTTCATAAAATAATTATCTACGCCAAATGAGAGATCAAAGAGGCGCAGTTCATACAAATAGACGTCAAGAGAAAAGAATGAGCAATTGCACATAGCTGAAACACATATGGCAAATTGGGATTGAGAAAACAAGGACAGTAAGAGATGAAAGCAATCGGGACTTAGTGACAGTACCAATACAACACAAGATCAGCTACAACGGTTTTCTCAAGCAACAAAATCAGCCGATGGACCAATTAGAAGAGATTGGTTGTGTTGATGGTGTTGCAGGAACAACAGGGAGATGAAAAAGAACACGAGACAAGGCTGTAAGGAAGACAAGACAGCTGACAATTTTTTTTTTGGGCAAAAAAGTGGCTGATAATTTAAACAGTTCATGTACCAAAGACCACAGGAAAAGAGGAAATGCTTGTACCTAGACAGAATAGAATGACAACAACAATTTGTGCAGCTAAAAATTAGTTTGGGTAAAGCTTTGTTGAGTCAACTTATTAATGATTATACAGCTGAGAAATCTTAGATTCATTTATTAGGAAAAAAAAAACACGATTCATAGTTGGGCCGTGCATGCACGACAAGAGAAGCAACTTTGTGGTTGATAAAATTTTTACAACAAACTTAATCTCTCAGTTCAGGGACATATCCTTTTGAGCGAAATGTAGGCCTGTTTCCCTCACATATTTTGCTGCTTCATAAGGCTCAAGGTTTGCAAGTGGTGGGTCCCCTTCAAGCATCTGGATTAGTTGGGAACATTATGAATTAGAACTAATTTTCAAGTACTTTGAGATCTTATCTCAAATGCTTACAAAAGCAAGCATTACCTCATAAAGTATCATTGCGAAAGAGAAGACATCAACCTTCTTGTCATATCTCCGGTGCTTGAAAACTTCAGGAGCCATATACCGGTCTTTTGTTTCATTTCCACGCCCATAAGAAGGGAAAAAATAATTAAGTTTTCAGTATTATAAATCGTATTTCAATATACAGAAGTTATCAGAGACACTCACAACTTCCAGTCTCTCCAGTCATTTTGTAAACGTCATGAGTATTCTGAACCTTGATGAGCTTGCTTAAGGTCCGTGAAAACTGAAAACTTAAACTAAAAACTGAAAAATAATTAAGTTTTCAGTATTATAAATCGTATTTCAATATACAGAAGTTATCAGAGACACTCACAACTTCCAGTCTCTCCAGTCATTTTGTAAACGTCATGAGTATTCTGAACCTTGATGAGCTTGCTTAAGGTCCGTGAAAACTGAAAATTTAAACTAAAAACTGAAAAATACTGTAGCAAAATAATTTTTAAATATGTAAATAGTATCGTGGGACCTATTTTTAATGAAAAAGTTGCTAAAAAGTGTATTTTGTGGGATCCATAAACAGTGCATCAAAACATTGTTCACAAAAGAAAAGTCAAAAAGTGACGGCTTGACAAAAAAAAAATAATAAATAATTTCTGAAACGTAAACGTGAGTCTGGGAAGCGCAAAACGCGCTTCCCAAACGCACTCTTAGTCCAAAATCTCCAACTTTTAAATGGTCTGCACTGGAATTGACCAGAAGAACATTCCTGAAATTTATAAACATATTCCATCAGGTAAAATAAATTGAAGGTACAGAGGCCAGCTACATGTTCTTGATGATGAAAACCAGAACAAAAGAAATAAAATCTAACCATTTCAATTGGGGAAAACAGCATTTCATCCTATAAAGATTAATAATCTCCTAATTACAAGGATATGTTAGTATACTGATTAGAGCATGACATCAGTAGTTACCAGTAAAATATAAAGAAGTTAATATGCCCACCAAAATATGAAACAGAATAAACTCACCTTGGTTTTAGGTCCCGGTGAATTATGACGTTTGGCTCATTGTGAAGATAAGCCATGCCTCTGCCCACATAAGATATTAGAAATCAGATTAGCATAACAATTGAACTCACTTGAGTTTGCAAATTCTTTTTTTTTTTTTAAATAACAAACGATAGATTGAGTTTGTTAATTGATCTTTGGTGATGTGTTTATTTGGTCTTCATTGGGTTATGCCACATAAGGTAGTTGAGTTGTTTGAGTCTTGGCAAGGAAAATTCAGGCAACGTCACAATATAGATCTTTGGAGACTTGTGCCGCATTGCGTGATGTGATGTATTTGGAGAGAAATGAGTGCTAGGAGCTTTGAGGGTTGTGAGCAATCCTTGCTAGAGATTAAGTCTTTTTTCTTACATACTCTCCTTGCTTGGAGTGTGGCTTTATCGCATTTTTCTTGTTTTTCCCTTCCTGTTTTACTTGATCATTGTAATTCTGATTCTTGATTTTTGCCCCCACAGTACATCTCCAATGTACTTGGGTTGGCTATTTTTTCTTAATAAAAATTTTTCATTACCTATCCAAAAAAAAAAATTAACGTAATAGAGGGTTATGCAAATGCCATTGATTTATATATATATATATATATATATATATATATATATATAAACTCAAACTGCGGATTCAGCAGTATGCAATTAATTCATTTTAATTGATGCAAAAATTAACCAATGGAGCCTAATCTTGATTCCTGAGGTAATACACAAACAGATGTCCAAAAGAAAAGGATGATCTAAGCAGAAGCAGAATTCCAATCAATGCAACTGATACACATGCACATGTGCGTGCGTGCGCATGCATGTATAATTTTTTTCCACATTTCTCCCCTTGCCTTTAGTTGATGAGGATCCATAGCAGCCCAATTAATTGTGATTAACAAATGTAGCTTTGGATATCTATCTCTCTGTACAAAATTAGTTTATAAAACCTCAAAAAAAAGAGTGAAACTTAAATGAACTTTTCTACTTAAGTACAACAATTATTTACAAACACAGATGCAATAGTTGTTGGGTGTACACGTGTGAGTGAAGTCTCACATTGAATAATGATGAGAAGAATGAGTAGTTAATATAATATAATAGAGCTCATACCCATTGGGTTCAAGCCTTTTAAGTAAAGTGTCTCTATATTTTATATTAAATACTCAAGAAGTCTCCCTAAGGTGTTTATCTCCCCAAAAATAACCAACAATCAATAATGATGGGGTTCAGGCATGGCATTCTTCCAGAAGTAGTTAGAACTTGAAGTACCTGGCAATGTCCAATTCAAAGTTGATAGCTGTTGAAGGACTAAGTGAACCTTTTTCCTTGAGTTACTGATGGAGATCACCCTAAAACAGCAGATGAATGCAACAAATAAGGAAGGTGTCTCTACAAGTACATTCTTTAAATCGCTAGCAAGAACTTCAAACCGCACAATTATAATTTTATGACCCTAACCCTTTTTTTTTATCTTTTAAAAAAAAAAAAAAAAAAAAAAAAAAAAAAAAAGCATTTATAGACCCCTCATTTTTTTTGATACAAGATAAAATTCTACTCTAGCCTAATCTAAGTGTATATGTGTGTGAAACTCCCTCCTGGAGATTTGAACCCCGGCCCTTGCCCCCCACAGCTCACAAGCACTTATACCTGTGGAGTGACCATCGCACCAAGGGTGTGCGGTGGTATTTATAGACCCCTCATAAGTACTCGGTAATTAACATCAGGGGATTCTTCTCCGTGACAGCTCCAAGAAATTGGACCATATTAGGGGGACGAAGCTTCACTAGAAAATTAACCTCATGCTTGAAGTCCTGACTCCTGACTGAATCAGGAAAGCAAAGAACAGGTAAGCAATTTACATTTTTGATAAACAAGAAACTGGATCAGAAAGAAAAATTGATTATAGGAAACAAGGAAGGATTAATTGTTTTCTTAAAGTGAAGGTCCATTTTAATTTCAATACAGTCACTCTGGAAAAGAATGCTGAGTGAATCATTTAAAAAAAAAAATCTTTTTGGTCCAATTAAAATATAAACCTCATCCTTTACTTTGGTTTTGATCACATTTCCCATTAGATTAGTTCATAAAATGAGCCATAAGTACAAACTAAGCCCTAATCGACTGATACATGGATCCTTTTACACCACTTGGTCCTATCTAGGGCCATATCCCTAGCTACCTCTTGAAGAATCACGTCTTACCTTAAAACTTTGTCACTAGCTGGGAACTACCCAGCTCATATATAAATAAGATTCATGTTCATAACAATGCCTATCAACCTACCAAACCCTCCTTCTTTACCCAGGCTTGAGATTGGCTATGCGAAAGGATATAATAATAGAGTACGACATTGGTGGAGTTAGGACATAATATATAAACCACAAAAAAAAAAAAAGGAAAATAATATACTATTTATTGAAAACAATCAACTTATACTGTTGTAAATAAAAAGGCAAACAAATAGCAGAACCCCTAAATGGAATTTCATAAGAAAATGTATCTTATATCACCAATCTGTCATCTGAAAGTGATGGAAGAATGCGTTTGACAGCTACAGGTGTTCCACACCAACAGGCTTTTAAAATCTAACCAAAAGACCCCTGCCAGCATCAGCTATCATCAGTGAAAGTACATCTAATACACACCAAGTTCTGTGTGTTGATATCCAGGTTTAAAGCAGCATATGAATTATTTAAGTTGCAAACTAAATTAAAGAACTAAAAGGCACCACAGACCCACAGCATGAAACAAATAAGGGAAATTACTGAGTAAGGATGGAACTATATAAGCATAAAGAAACTACCCACTCTTACAATCAAAGCTACATTATATTTTATTTCGGTGAAGATAATCATCTCAGCACTTTACCTAGCCAGGGGAAATAAAATACAAGTATAGGGCATAGGTGGCATCTTGTAATGGGGAATGAAAGCATGTGATAAGAAGTAACATGATCCCTAAAAAAAAGTAATAAATTATCCATTAATTCTTTCATAGGAACTCCTGAAGATAACCTAGTATGGGTTTTTTTTTTAATTTTTTTTTTGTATTGGTTCCAAATGACTTCCATTTTGGCCCTGCAGAACACTTGAACTTAGAGCTCGCACAAGAAAACAAAACACAAAATCCACAAGATATAAAAGAGTCTTCATGCAGTATTCAGGCATACCTAGCTTTATTATGCCAAATGGAAGGAATTTGATGCTAAAGCATTTAGCACAAACAAGAGATAGGCAGATAGCATTTCCATTTTGAAGCAAACTGGTAATATATGACTTGTAAACTGTTTCCATATCTATAAGAAAACACAAATTCATGCAGCCAACAAAGAGTTCAATGAAAAACAAGATTTAATTCTAAAAGATTCAAGAATTGTGGTCTAGTTTCAATGTGGCGCCTTCTTGGCTCCTTTCATAACCTAATTTAGTTATTATTGAGTCTTAATATTAAGTTTATTTAGGTTAGAAAGCTGTTGCTTTTCTTCAGTTTTAATATAATATGTGCAATCTGGTAATCTCAAGATTTTCTGGAATGGGTTGTAATGGGCTGTATCCAAGGCCCATAAGTCCTATTTTATATTTTGAGTCCTTTTTTCTAACAGTTGTAGAAATTCTTAATTACTTTTCCTTGTTATTGGGAGTTTTACTGTTTATAGGAAAATTTTATTCAGGATTTCCTAGTCTTTCCGGGAACAGGTTCTGCAAAAACCTATATGTAGGCCTCTATGTCAATAACTTTAAAATAAAGAGATTAAAGTCAATAAAATTTCAGCAGCTTATTTAAATTTTGAGTGATTGCTATACCTTACACATGTTAGAATACAATAGAATACCTTAGACACGTTATCCATCTTGTGATCAAGAATTAGTTAAACATACAAAAAAAGTAGCCTCATGAGAGCTTAGTACACCATATATTTCATAGGTAGCACCCCCTAGGTGTTTTCAATAATACAAGTTTCAGAAGCAGCTAGGAACTCAAAGTGCGAGCAAGACTACAAATCAACCATGATGTTTAGGGGTTCAAATCCACCATTAGATATTATTACATGCTCATTCTGAAAAAAAAAAAAAAAAAACAAAAGACTCATTCCATCCAAAGTTAAATATTGTGAACCCAGTGCCCAGGCAGAGTCGCTTTCAAAATCCCAAAGGCTACATGCCAATTTAGCCTAAAGTCAGCTTGATTAGCAGGTATAATAAGTGATACACCAAACTCTAAGTTCTTTTTCCACTCTTTTTTCCTTTTTTGGTTAAAGGGATATCACATGTTAACTTCTCTCTTCTTAGATGGCCGAGAGTAGAAGGGGGAGATTTGCTGTAGCAGCTGCCATGGCTGCAAAGTAAAGGCAGTTGCTAGGTTATGGTAGGTAATTCAAAGATCTTTTCTTTCAATTTTCATTGATAAATTTGATTCCCACTTATCAACCCCCAGAAAATGTCTAATATCCTAGTAATCATACTTCAATTTGTTGAAATATGTACGATGATGGCCAAGAGCCTTGTAGTTCAACCGATACCTCTTAATGTTTCAGCAGAGATGTCCTAAGTTCATATCCCCCTCCCCAATTGTAAAATATTGAGTTATCAAAAAGAAAATGGAAAAAAATAAATAAATTTACGATGATGTCATATCACATTACATGGGGTCAATTGAAGATAAAATCCCTAAAACTTATGACTTCAGTTTATCCTTGATGGCAAACAAAATGCAACAACAGAACAATAGTTTCCAGTGATGCACCTCAAAAGAAACCACTGCTAAAAAGTTACCCAATAAGATGTTGTCTGAGTTTCTCTAACTGAAGAGCAGTAGTCTCTGAAAACATAAAGTGTCAACTAGTTCCTTAAGAAGCAGAGTTTTTTTTTATCACTCAACAACCAGACAATATAAAAGAGGCCCTTGGTAAGCATCTCTTAGAACCTTACTTAAACAGTTACACCATTTTAATAACAGTGATAGACATTCAAACTCTTATTCAAAGTCCAGGTTAAAGAAAGATAGTGAGTGAATTCCCATGTTTTTTCTTTTCCAATTATTCCATAAAATAACAAGTCCCCATTTCTTTTATTGAAAGCAAATACCAACTATTTTCTTTAAGAAGACTTTATTATCACGTTATCATTTTCTAGTTCGAATCGTAAGTGAAGAAGGCCATGTATATTATCTTATATAATGGTCAGTGATATAACAGAATGAAAAGCATCTTCTATTACAATATTGATAAAAACAGATTCATCTCTTGTATTAATGAATTCTGAACTAAACCCTAGTACCAATACACAAGGGTCAACAGATTATTAACATTCGGAAGATACATTCTAGTAAATGTGGTTTTTATTTATTTATTTATTTATTTATTTATTGGCAAGTTATACAAGCACCTAGTGGATTTCAAACTCTCTAACTTACCCTCCAACTATTCTAATTGGAGAAGTACCAATTGAGCCAAAATTAATTGACTCTACCAGGCGCAGTTTTTAAGAAGCAATCCACTATATCAACTAGGATTTTACTAACGGATTAGGGCATCCATAAATAAACCATTTTAGGAAATTTTTATGGGAAATTGAAAATGCTGTAAAAAAAAAAAAAAAAATCAGTTACTTTTTCAAATTCTCATAAAAAGTTTCCTAAAATGGTTGATTAATGGATTCCCTAAGGGCACCCATTAACCAAACCCTAGTAATTGTAGACTCAACAACTCAATGAGATAGGACTAGAAAAAGAAGCTGACTAACCATTTGCAAGCAGATGACATTAAATAATGAAAGGAAAGACATGAAGACAAAAATTAAAGCCAGAGCCAGAGACTTACATAAGATAAGCCACCGTATGATTTTAACAACTCGATCATGCTATACTTTTTAGCTCCCTCAGCATCGGCTAAAGTCTGTCACAAGAGAAACTCCAAATAGTTATTAGCTGATTACAGTTCTACATTAAATTTAAGCCCCCCAAAAAAAAAAATTAAAATAAAAAATGACTTTTACTTCTAATGCATATCGAAACATTACATTTGAACTGCAAGATTTACTACCCTTTTTATTTAATTATAGTGCACTCGCAATATCCCTCCTAAGCTTCAAAACCAAGCAATGTACCCCTTAACCCCGGCCCTTACTTCCACACCTCACAAACTCTTATACTTTTAGAGTAACCATCACATTAAAGATATGCGGTGGTATAAAACCGAAAAATTGTTCATAACTTCTCACAATGTGACCGAATATAATTGATGAAGTAAAAATTGTGATTCTATGCACAAGTGATGGCTAACCATTCATAATTTACCACGTTAAAATGGTAAAATAATGACATCGTCTATCAGCAAGTACTCCATTTTGCTTGTAACAGTGACATGCAGATGGGAAAAGAATTGAAGCATAAATAACGGAATTATCCCACTTAAAATTATCGCTAAACCAAAATACTGACTCGAACATTGCAATCCAAGAGTTCTTCAAGGTGTGCGGTTGTCAACAGTTTTCTCTTTAATTTATTAATTTATTTTTGTTTATGATTTTTAAAGCCTTCGGTTGTCAACAGTTTTCTCCTTAATTTATTAATTTATTTTTGTTTATGATTTTTAAAGCCTTCCTTTTTGTAAAATGTAGAATTACATTTTAAGCAATTTTCAATAAACAAATTTTTAGCAAAAAATTTCATCCAAAGTCCAAACAGACACGATGTTACCATGTCATTCACCTTGATATTTAGAGGCTCAAATATGAAATTCTAAATAAAACATTTTGCTGTATTCTTTATTCATATAAATATATATATATATATATATTAAATTCAGATCTTGTATTAAAGAATCAAAAGGGTAATCCATCTTGGCCAATCATTTTTTTAAATTCTCCTTTCTTTTCGTTTCCACACAATTTTTCAACCTTTTTTTAAAATTTTCTGGGAAAATCAGACTTAAGATACATAGGGTTAGGTCTCTTTTCTTTTACATTTTGGTGTTAAAATGTGTTTTTTTAATGGCAAGTGGAGAGAGGGGTAATGGCTCTCTAACAGAGACTACTTCAAGCGGATAAAATGACAATTTTCAAACCATAAATAACAAAGTCAAAACAGACGTAGCTACAAGTAGGTTAAGTCTAATTTCCCGTAAGTTATAATATCTTTAACCAATTAGCTCTCAGTTCCGAGCCAACGTTTACACACACTTTAAATTTGCTTTGGAGAACTAGGTTACTAGGATGCCAACTAAAAAGCTTGTGTTACACGACTGTGAAACAAAGTGTGTTTCTTAACTTTTAGAACTCTGTAGCAACAACAAGACATCATAAAGATCAACCACCAAGAGTCCCTCACAAAATTAAATATCAATTATTGTTAATGACCAAAAGTTCCATGGATCTTCTATTTTATATTTTATATATAAATATAGATATATATATATAGATATATATATATATATATATATATATATATATATAAACTAACTGACGTGAGTCCATTATTAAGTTATCTTTTATTTTATTTTTTTCAAATAATATGTTAATACTTATCACATGGTAAGGAAAGAGCAAACTAATTTATACAATCAAATTATAAAATAAAATAAAAAAAGAAAGATATATGTAGTTTTTTTTTTTTTTTTAATAATACGGACCAAGAAATACCAGCCCATTCCTGAGTTGCAAGCCCACTCTTTGAATGGTCTCGGCCTATCTCAACCCACTTAATCAAGCCAAGATAGGCCTCGCCGAACATTTAGCCTATGTATCCCATGATATGTTGTGAACAAGAGATAATGCCTTGGGGAAATCTATCTGTCAAGTAACAACTGACATCAGGCACAAGTTTCTAGGAAATCATATCAACTGTAAGAGGTAGGTCCCCTCTAGTCATGAATATGGTGCAGAGGGACCCACTGACATGGGGAAAATCCCTTCATCATGATAACCCCACTAAGGGGAGGCTATAAATAAGGGAGAAGAGGCAGGAATTAGGGGTTGGGAAAATTTCAGAAGTGTGACACAAGTGTAGTGACGAAAAATATATCCTAGAAAGAAGGAAATCTTGTTCGGATCTTAGGGAAAGACCTCGGCTGTCTAGTAAACATCTTAAGGAAATATTTTATTCTCGTTTTTCTTCTTATTATTCTTCAGATTCAAGAATCAGTTTAACTGTAGCAATTCTCGGTTTTCCCGATTGAACCATCAATTTTCGATTTTCCTTGATTTTTCTTCAATTTTGGTTTTTAATGATAATCAAACTGGATTGGTATCTAATTCCTAGTTGAACCAGCAGATCTAGTCTAGTTTATAAAAACCATGATATAGACTTGTAACAATAAATTTACTTACTTGTAACAACCTACCACTAATGATAAAAATATGGGAAATGTTAACCAGGGTATCGGTTTAAGAGCTATTTTTCGAAACATTTTATTGAAAAAATGATAAAACAATAAATTTTGTTAACAGCTTTTTTATATCTCCCATAAAAGTTGTGCCAAAACTTTGCTATTATGGTTTATTAACAATTACCCTAAGAGCATCCGTTAACATGACCTTAAAAACATTGTAGACAAAACATTTTCCAATAGAAAGGTGGGCCCAGCAGAAATACAATCCATCGTTTTTATCAATTCTTCCCTTCCATCGTTGTAACCAAACAGCAAAAATAGGATCCTTTCCTATCTAATCCTTTCTCTTCTCCCCCGTATCCAAACAAAGTGTAACTAATTTCCCTTCTTTCTTCTTTTAAAAAAAAAAAAAAAACCTAATTTCCCTTCGCATCATTCATCAATTAGCAGGCACCCAATAGGGCCAATTCCGTTCTACCTACCTGCACTGTAATGTAAGTCACTTATCATGCTACTGTTGAGTCCCTATCATGCTTCCCTACTTGACTTATCATTCTTCACTATAATTAGTTATTACCTACTGCACTTATCATCTCTACTTATTATTCTTCACAATTATTTCCCAAACACTAAAGGTTAAAAGATGAAGTTAACCATTAAATGGCGAAGGTAAACTGAGTAAAATCCAGCACTGCATTGACCAAATCATGCTAACATCCGCTCTGGCTTGTACCACCTTATACCTCCATGAATTCTTTCGTCCCAGACCTTGCAATCGAACCCAAATTGTTCACCAAATCTATAACTAATAATAATAATAATAATAATAATAATAATCCCAAATTTTCCCTCACATGTAGTAGGTAAACATTATCTGGTTTTGTTTTTAATTAGTGAAGTGTTTGATTTAAATTCCAAGAGATTGGAGCTCTCAAGTCTGAAATCTCAATAGAGCCAAATCCAGCAAGTGTGGCTGGATCTAGCCCCGTCCAACCTAAACCCGACGAAATCGATCTCGAATACCTTCAATTCCGCTAGAAAATCCATCGGCTCATGACCTTATTGCCAGAGGACGTGAGATGCTTCATGATGACTCAGGCCATACAATTCCTCCACTCGCATTTACGAAGGATCTCACTCTGGCAACGGCTACAAACCCATGTCCCCTTCACCATCGGCAATCTGACCTTAGCAACAAAAACCCCCCACATAGATTTTGAGATCCTGATTGATTTAGGATTTACCATAATTTGGCGTCTTCCTTAAGCTAGGTTTGGTTTGTTTTGTTTCTTGTTTTTTATTTTTTATTAGTATTATGCTCATGCAATGCACGGCTTAATAAAAATAATTATATATAAATTTTAAAATATATATATTTTGATAATATAATATTTTTACTCGCTCCTCCTAAGAAAAAAAATTCTAGAGCCGCCACTGGATACAATTATTTAAAAATAAATAAAAATCAATATTTATTACAAAACATAAATATTATGTCTTGGAAAATAACCATAATGTATCATTTTTATAAGATTAAACAAAAGCACATTACTTATGTTTCTACTTTCTACCAATTTATTTCCACAAAACAATTGACAGGCATTCACAAACATGAGGGTAGGCATGACCAAATGACTTAAACCAACTAAACATAGGATCTTGTTTTAACATAAAAAGCAAAGACAAAGCTATTACAATTTATCTTTTAAGAACTCCAAAGATCTTATTTTATTTTTCTCTAAAAGAAACTTGTAGAGGTAAAAGAGAAAAGAGACTACATCTCCAAGATCATTTTAATGGTGAAAAGAGCAACACCAACACACAAAGGATTTCATAATTTCCAATATATAAACTTTAGTTTAGTTTTTGTAGCGATAGAGTGAGAGTAATCCTTGTGACAAAGAAAAGACAACTCAAAGTAATACTTTATTTTGTGTTTTTGATAGAACAAACAACATGTACCGAATTGATATAAAATATGGTTGTTAATTGTTACTCCAATGTCACCCACCACAGCAATATAAAGAGAAGTATATAGTTAGCAAATTTGAGAATACTATGTTATCCATTAGAAACTGGTGGTAGAAATAAAAATAGCTATCATTAGAAGCTTAATAACACATTAATAACATAAATCCTTGCAATATGTTATTTTTCAAGAATTAGTAGTTTCTTTTTATGTGAAGAAGTTAGCAGTTACTGCAAATGTTAATGGCCTATCAAAACATTTATGTAAAGTTTTCTTTTTGCTTCTTTCTTTTCATTTTTTTTATTCAAAATGAAAAAAAAAAAAAAAATTGGTATATCATTGATCTAAAAGATATGGTTGTTACCCAACATTACCAACCACAGCAATTCAAAGAGAAATATGGTTGTTACTCCACAAAAAAAAAAAAAAAAAAAAAAAAAAAAAAAAAAAAAAAGAAGAAGAGAGAGAGAGAGAGAGAAATATATAGGTTGCTAATTGGAGAATGTTATGTTGTTCATTAGAGCATTAGCATTGATGGAGGTATATTATTAAATTGCTATTTTTAGCACCACAAATAACAAAAACAAAGCTATATCAATGGTGCCATTGCTAAAAAATTTAACAAACTTACTACAATAAACTGTCATTTTTGGCAGTTTATTGTAGCAACATATGTAATAAAAACGTATCAAAAAAAAATGTAATAAAAAAATGTTTATTCTTCCATCTCTCTTCTCTCATTAAAAAACGATTCTCTCTCTCTCTCTCTCTCTCTCTCTCTCTCTCTCTCTCTCTCTCTCCTTTTTTTTTCTCTTCAGTGCCTCCCTCTTCTCCTTCTCGTCGATGGGTTCGTGGTGGTGGGTCGATGTAGGTTCGTGGGTTTGTTGCTAGGTTGATGTGGGTTCGTTGCTGGGTTTGTGAGTCAGTGAGAAAGTGTTTGGTTTAGCCAAAACCCTAACTCAAAACTCAGTTTCCATCACTCAAATATCAAAATTCATGAGTCCCACCTCAAAATTATGTGTTTGGTATAATTTTTGTTTTTAGTTTTCATAACTTAAAAAATTGAGTTAGAGTCTGTTTGGATACTACTTATTTGCTGAAAACTTAAAACTTATTACTGAAAACACTGTAGCAAAATAATTTTTAAAGGTGTAAATAGTATTGTGGGACCCAAAAATGTAAGGGTATGCATGTTTTGCTGAGTTTGGTAGTCCCATAAACAGTGTCGTGAGACCCCCAAAAAAATGCCTAACGCAACTGAAACGATAGGCAAATGCACACTTAGAGTTATGAAAATTGAAAACAAGTTTTTGGTGTTTTCAAGTTATGAAAACTGACTTTTTACGTGACGTATGCATGTTTTGTGTTTTTTTTCCTTGCTTTATTCATTATACGCTATTATTTAAACATAAATTGGCGAGGTTGATTTGTTATTTTTTATTTTTTAATTGTAATTTTATTTATGGTTTTGAGGGGCTTCAGATTGGAGGCGATGTTGCATCAAGGCCCTTTCCATTGTCAATTATCTTTTGCAGTTCTATTGGGTATATGTATTTGATAAAAACTATTTTGCTACTTAGTGAAACTTCTCTTTTCTTTCCCTCTATCTTGCCTAAATTTGGTACTTGAATATAAATAGTTACATCTTTACAATGTAATTCTTGAGATGTTGAGTTCCTTATTATTTGATAAAGAAATAAAAATAGTGTAACCCAAAACTCCACAGCAAATCAGAGGAATTTATTGTACTCTTTCATTGTAAAGATTCATACAGAGGATTGTACTCACATATATACAAATCAAATACAAATTGATTATTTGTTACACTATTTCGTGATCGTGTGATTTATCTTTTACACTATGTTCCAAGGAAACTCCGTCGAACTTCTCAATTAGTCGCGTAGCCATCTGAAAGTAAGGAATCAAACCCTCATGTTTAACTTCATAGTGTGTCAAAAGTTGATTAATTACCAACTTGGAATCGCCATAGACTTCTAAGTATGAGATCTTCATATCGAGGGCCATTTGGAGGCCGGCAATAAGGGCTTGATACTCAGCAACGTTGTTTGAACATGGTTCACTAAGCACAAAGGCCAATGGTAGCACTTGTTTCTGTGGCGACACGAAAACAACCCCGCACCAGATTCTTCTTGTCGCGCGGCCCCAACAAAGAACATCATCCAAGATGGGAGGACTTTAGTGTTCAATACATCTTCATCTGGAAAATCATCTGAGAGCTCCCAATCAACAGGAATAGGATGATCAGCAAGGAAATTTGCTAGTGTTTGCCCCTTGATGGCCTTTTGGGGCACATACACGATTTCAAACTCTTGAAAGGCCACAGCCCATTTTGCCAACCGACCAGACATGATTGCCCTAGACAAGACGTATTTTACTGGATCTATCTTTGCAACCAAGTGTATTACATGTGCTTACATGTAATACCTTAATTTTTGAATGGAGAAGAAAAGCGCAAGACACATCTTCTCTATTGGAGAATACCACAATTCTACCCCAGTTAGCTTTCGACTAAGGTAATACAATGCTTTCTCTTTCTCTTCTTCATTTTTCTGAGCTAAGAGGGCCCCAAGTGATTGTTCTTGTGCAGCGATGTAGAGCACTAAAGGTTTTCCTGGCATAGGCACTCCTAAGACAAGTGGGTTAAGCAGATACCTTTTAATGCTTTCAAACGCATTCCTGTAAACCTCATTCCATTCAAAGGTGGCATCTTTCCTCATCAATCGACTGAATGGTTGACACCGTCCTGCTATATTCGATATGAAACGTCGAATGTATGCAAGATGGCCTTGTAAGCTTCGGAGCTCTCATAAGTTCTTTGGTTTGGGCATCCTTTGGATAGCGTCTATTTTGGATTGATCCACTTCGATACCTCGATGTCGAACAATAAAGCCTAGAAACTTCCTAGACGTGACGCCAAACGCGCATTTAAGAGGGTTCATTCTGAGTTGATATTTCCTTAGTCGATTAAATACAATACGCAAGTCCCGCAAATGATCCCCTCTTTTCTTTGTCTTAACAACTAGATCGTCAACATAACATTGAACAATTTTGTGGAGTATGTCATCGAAAATTTGTTGCATTGCACGTTGATATGTTGCGCCAGCATTCTTGAGCCCAAAAGGCATCACCCTATAACAGTAGATCCCCTTTGGAGTTCGAAAAGCAGTGAGCTCTTCATCCTCGGGTGCCATTCAAATTTGGTTGTGTCCTGATGAGCCATCCATGAATGATACTACTTCATGACCAATAGTCGGATCAACCATAAGCTCTGTATTTGAAAGTGGGAAGTCATCCTTTGGGCACGCTCTATTCAAGTCCTGAAAATTAACACAAACTCAAATTTTTCCATTTTTCTTTTTGACAGGGACAATGTTTGCAATCCACTTTGGGAATTGTACTTCCCTGATGAATCCTGCCTGCTCGAGTTTGTTAACTTCTGCCTCAATTTGTGGGAGGAGTTCGAGTCGAAAGCGGCGTTGGGCCTGCTTAATTGGGCGCACTCCTTGCTTTATTGCTACCAGTGAACTACAATTATTGGGTCTAAATCTGGCATCTCCTTGTATGTCCAGGCAAACACATCTTTGTACTCCATTAAAAGCTCAAAGTATTTGCTTTCTTCATCCGGTGTCAAAAGCGAACTCACGTAGATTGGGCGAGGTTCCTTGTCAATCCCTAAGTTTAATTCTTTAAGCTCATCTACAATTGCTTGCCCCCCGTCTTCTATTGCCCGAGGGGCTTCATTTGGTTCATCATCTGATGCGTCTGATTCGAAATCGGTTTCCGCTATCACGTGGCAAGAAGGAAGGACTAGTGTCTCGTGATCCTCCTCCCCATCGTCAACTTGCTTCTCGAGCTCTCGTGTGTGCACAATAGTCCGCCACTTTACTTTAAGGGAGTTTCCTGTACTAACTTCTACAATCAACTCATGTTTCATGCGCAAAGGGATAAGGCTGTAGGCTTCAGTGCCATTTCTCTTTTGTAGGCCACTTTTCCCTTCCTTGGGTTATGGGGTGTTAGTTGAGCTACTTGTAGACCCAAGCCTATCAAATGCCGACCTACGTGTACATAAGGTTCCTTCCTTTGTAGGGAGAGAAATGCTTAATCTATAAAATACTGACTTTCGAGGAGCAGATGTTCCTAGACGGTCAAATACAGAAGATCTTGACACGGGCTTCGGCTTCCCCTCCTCCTCAACTTCAAAGGTGATGTGTTGTGATGTTGCCTTTTTTCCTTTCCCTTTGGCCGAGATTCGAACTGGCTCTTGTGACAAATACCTTAACCCGATTATAGGAATCTCGATCGCATAGCCTTGTTGCTTCAATTTGCTTTGGGTCGAGTTATGCCCATGTGACTTCTCTTCCACGTAATCTGAATAAAGTTGCCCTAATTGTGGAGGGTTTTTGAAATCGTAGCCTGATTTTTCCAAGAGTTTATACGCTTTAGGGTCAAAACCCTCTTCTGTTCTTTTGACTGGCAACGAATCTTCTTTAACAAGGTTATGCGTGGCTCTAGTGAAACCCATGAGTGGGGGTTTTGTTGAAGTCACTTGGTCTAACTTTGGTAATGGCAAGGTGAAATCACTTTTAAGGATAGCGATATCTTCCTCTTGAAGAGGCTTTTTGCACTTATCCTTAGTCTCCATCATCAACCTAAATGGGGATTGCCCTTCCTTCCGTTTAGATGCGGGTACATATCGTAAGACCATGGGTGCCTCTTTCTTCTCTTCACGAAACTTCTGTCTCACTTCAAAGTTAGGTTGGGGACCTTCCGTGAGGGGCTCGCCTCCTTCCATACATTTTGCCTTCTTCTTTTCCATTAACTCTTCTTGTGGTACATTGGAAGTTGTGTCGCAATCAAAGTAAAACTTGGCGTCTGCAAAGTGAGATTCTGCCGCTGTAAATGGTTGCAAATCTGCTATCACCACTTTTATTTGCTTGTCGTTGCAATACTTGAAGCATTGATGTAATGTGGAAGGTACAACACCATTCCCATGAATCCACGGTCGTCCTAACAACAAGTTATAAGAAGTCTTTGAATCGATCACATGGAAGAGAGGTCTTGCTTTCAACTCATCAACAATCACATCTAACCAAATCATGCCGATTGCCCTTTGACCTTCTTGGTTGAAGCCTTGGATGACGAGTCGACTTTTTGATAACTCTTTCACGGATATGCCTAGACGTCTCATTGTTCCTTTAGGCATTATGTTGACGGCAGACCCGTCGTCTATGAGGATGCGGCTTACTCTTTCCCCTTATGTGTAACCTGAGACAAAAAGTGGTCAATTGTGTGGTTTGGAGCCCAATAGAAGATCCTCATCGGCGAACGTCATCTTGTTGTGGCAGTGAGCACATAAAGCAACCGCTTCTTCTGAGGCATGGGTTTCACTTCCCTCTTCCTTGGTTACTTTGGTTTCTTCAAGGTTCACTTTTCCTCCTTTTCAGCGAGGTCTTCTTGGTCATTAGCATCATGGCAAGAGACCATGTAAGTGGTTGTCATTAGGCCCTCTGTAAGAAAGCCTCTAGGGAAAAACTCATGCTGCGTGACCGACAGGGGACCTTCATTTTGCAATAACTCATTCAAACGACCTCCCTTTCTTTGTTTCTTCAGACCATTTGCTCCCTTTCCCTTGGGAGCAACTTTTGAATCGCTTGCTTTAAGCTCCTTTTTCTTGTAAGGAACATGGGGTTTTGGGTTACGTTATTTTCAAAGTCTCTTGTAGGTCACAAAAGTCCAACCCTCTTCGTCGCCCACCAATTCGTCGTCAACTCTATCATCATCTTGAGGGCTGAAGCATGACATACACATAGGCTCAAGTGTTCCAAATTGGATGTGCTTGTAATAGGCCTTTGATGTTGATGGCAAGGTGGACCGCACTTCCGTTGGAGTTGGTGACTTCACAGAAATTGGGGATCCAATAGCGAACATAGCATGATTTGCCTCAGCAGTTTCATCTAGGTCTAAAAGAATTTTACCCTCCTTTGCAAGCCTTAGGATAAGGTCTTTCAAAAAATAAATAAATAAATAAATTTCCACAGGGTGACTCACAACTTGATGGTATACGCAGTATTTTGGGTAGTTGGTACGCCCCATTTCCTTCAAACGCTTGCATTCTGGAAGCTTTATCATATTCTTCTCTAATAAGTCCTCGAGCATGCCTTGGACATCAGCATCTGGAAAAGGATATGTCTTTTCTTCCATCTCTTTCAAAGTCAATCGATGTTTTTCCCGCTCTTGCATTGGACCGACCCTTTTCTCCATTTTCTTATTCTCTTTACTGGAGATCTTCATAGGCTCCACAGCAATGGCCATAGATTCCTTAACCGTGGATCTGGAAGACTTATCCCCCTTCCTCGTATCTTTCTTCTCTTTATGCTGCATATCAACAGGTAAGCCCTTTTCTCCATGGCTAGACAGGCTACGCTCCATGTCATGGGCTCAGGTAGCAAGTTCTTCAAAGGTGTGAGGTTTGATTCCTTGGAGGATGTAAAGCAACCCCCAGTGCATACCTTGGATGCACATCGCCACTCCTGAAGACTCAGAAAGGCGATCTTTGCAGTCGAGACTCAATGAGCGCCAATGATTGATGTAGTCTACCACTGGTTCATCTTTCCATTGTTTCGTGTTGGTTAATTCCAGTATACTTACGCTACGTCGGGTACTATAGAAACGGTTCAAGAATTCCCTTTCCATTTGCTCCCAGCTATCAATGAACTTGGGCTCAAGATCCGTGTACTAATCAAAGGCATTTCCTCGAAGAGTACGCACAAATTGCTTCTTGAGCAAGTCCCCATCCGTACCAGCGTTATTGCAAGTCTCGATGAAATGAGCGATATGTTGCTTCGGATTCCCTTTCCCATTGAATTGTTGAAACTTAGGAGGTTGATAACCCGCAGGCATCTATAACATGTCAATCCTCTTGGTGTATGGTTTTGAATACATCAGAGAGTTTTGTGGTGCCCCACCATATTGAGCTCGAATGGTGTTCGTTATCATGTCCTGTAACTGCTGGACCGATAGAGATGAAATTGAGGTAGAGCTCCCTTATGGACCATCAGCCTTCTTTGGAGAAGATGTATGAGCTCCTTGGGATGTAAGCTGATGCATGTGAGAATGACCTTTGTTGGACTCCCCTCGATTTTGAACCTCAAGCTTGTTCATAAGTGTGGCAATTTGAAGGTCTTTCTCCTCCACGATCTTGGTAAGCTTGGCTATGGCATGTCCCATTTCAGCAATCTTTTTGTCAATGGTGGCACTCTTCGTCACCATGGCCGCCATGGCTATTGTACGAGAAGAATTCTCCAAGAAGATAGATGAAGTAACTTCTTGGGGGGATCCTTGGGAAGAACCTAACTGTGAAGCAGTACTCGACTCAGCACCTGATGCAGAATAGTGATATTCACTCCCTATCGTTGAGTCCTCTGGAGTGAATGCTGAATCTCCCCTCCTAGAGGAAGTGTGCTTGCTTGTCCTCAAAGTGCTCAAGGAGATCACAGTCTTTGGCTGGGCTAGGGCACTTATAAGTTTGGTCACAGGAGCCTTTCCCTCAACTTCTTGTGATGTGATGAGCCTTATTGCCTTAGCTTTGTTTCGGGTCATGGGACCTATGGAAGTACTGTTGCTTGTTGACCCTCCAATGCTTTTGGTAGCATTCTTAGGCGTCTGAGACTTCTTCGAGGCCATTGATCTTGGTAGATTGGAGACTTGAAGATTTCTAGGATGGAGAAAGAGATGAGAGACAGAGAGGTCCCACTGGGTGTGCCAGAAATTTGTACACACAATTTTTTGTAAAAGAAGAATCACACGATCACGAAATAGTGTAACAAAGTATCAATTGTATTGATTTGTATATATGTGAGTACAATCCTATGTATGACTCTTTATAATGAAAGAATACAATAAAACTCCTATAATTCGATCTCCAAGTAACTTTACGATCCAAAGGGCTATGAAGTTTGATCTTGAATTGTACTTTGATGTCTCCGAGTTGGATGTGTGATTGGATGTACTTGAGTTTTGATTTGAAGTTGAGGGCCGTTGACTTGATCTCGAACTTAATTGAAGGAAAATCTCTACTTTGATTTAAGGAAGTAGAAATGAGCTTTGATTTTGAGGGAGCAAAGGTGCTCTTTTGGACTTAGAGGTGACTCTCTATTTTGGCAGAGTGTCAGTAGGGTTTTTCTTTCTAAGTTTCTCCTTTCTCATATGAGAAGCCCCTATTTATAGGCAACTCAATCATATTTAATTTGGAATTTTCTCTCAGCATTTATTGAGAGTTAATTATGGATTTAATTTAGTCTCCCATTTAATAAGAACTTTCCATATAGGTCTTTTCTTCTGACATTGCCATATGGCTTTCTTATTTGATGTTGCCACATGGCTTGATTTCATTTGCTGATCCTCTACCTCATCAATTGGAGATTAATTCGATCACAAACATTTTATCATGAACAATTGGACGGTTGTGAATACATCATAAAATTTTGAAGTCTACAGTGGTCTATCGCCCAGAGGAGTGTTCCAGGAAGTTCTGTTGGCTCAGATAAGCATTGTAGAGACAAAGGACAAAAGGGAATCCAAAAATATCTAAAGGGAAAGCTGCTACCACCGCATTAAATGCTCTGCTACTAATTCTCTGGCCGCATTAATGTGGAGGTGATACCTGAATAGTGGTTATCAGTCTTACAGCTATTACACCAGACTTATGGAAGGTGCTGATGGGACAAGTATCAACACTGGTCATCTGGCATGCACGTGGAGGACGAAGACGAAAGGAGAAGAGAGTATAAAAGAAAGAGGAGGCAATGGGAGAAAGGGATCAAAAAATCAAAGGGGAAACATTGTAGCAATCAGTAACAAATCTTGTAATCAAACCTAAGGGCAATATATAAGAACAGATATCTTCGGACTTTGCCGAGGATGATTATCTTTAGCATAAACCTATCTATTTTCCATTCTCTTGTCATTTGAATCTATTTTAGTGTTTTTCTGATTTATTAAAACCCAGTTTTCCAACCCACTCTCTACAAATTCATTATTTTGGGCTTTTTGAGCATGAGTTCATCCACCTTTTGGGTTAAGAACTCAAATCTAGTCCTTACAATTATTATTATTATTATTATTCCAACTAAAAATAATTTCTTATATAGAGTTCATATAAATTCATTTAATATAAAATAACCAATGCACAACTATAGATAATTAATATATGCATTTACTTTATTGGCTAATTCAATGAACTAATACTTTGGAGTTCAATTCTCACCTATATCAAAAACTGATTGGTATCTTGGTCTAATGATAAAGAGTTATCATCAGAAGCAGACACTATAGGTTGAAACTCTTTAAAAAAAAATGAACTAATACTTTGAAATAAATTCAAACTTTATTGAAGTAGAAGCCTAATTAAAGAGAATCTCCTTCCTAAAAAAAAGGAATCTCAAGAAATGCACCACATGGCACAACCTCATGTTCTCTAACATGAAGTTTATATATATATATATATATATATATATATATATATATATAAAATTTAAACCTATGACATACATCCACTTCATAATGTTTGTTCTCATTATAAGGCTAAGATGCTAATTGATTGAATCTCATATATCTTATTCGACAATAAAAAATTTTACTAGTTAAACCAACTTGAACCCAATGAAACATATTTATAATGAAATCATGCAATCATTAATCTTTCTTGAACACATACCTTTAATTGGTTGAAGTTTTGATGAATCCTTAGTTGATTGACAATTATTGTAGCATCAACTATCTCATCTATGAGTCAAAACAAATAAGGGAAAGAACCACTTTATATGATTATTTAAAGGATAAATTACATATTTGGTCTCTATCATTTACACTAGATTTCAATTTAGTCTCTAACTTTTCAATTGTGTCAATTTAGTTCTTAACCTTTCAGTGCCGTGTCAATTTAATTTTTGCCGTTATCTCTTGAATGAAAAAGTCTAATGTGTCAAACGGCCTAAATATAAATATAAAAAAAAATATTAAAATTGCCACATCAACTAATGGGTCATTGGGTTTGTTCACTTTTTTTAACTCCGCTCCATCGTCTTCTTCATTTTGTATTTTTCATTGATATAAAAAGCTATGTGACTACTAAGAATTATGGATGCCCATCTTATCTTCACAAATCAATTATAACTTATATCCCTCAACCCTTGTGCTTTGGTTTCACTTCCTTTCACCAAGAAAAACTCTCCCACATCAAATTCTCATTGACCCTTTTGCACCAAAACTCAGAATGACTAATCTTTTCCTTCATATCTCACCAGCATTACAAATGGCCTCATTTCCCCCATTCACCAAGCAACCCTTTTCCCCACACAAAACCTTCATCTTCCTCACATTGAGCTAACGAGTGTGCTACAGATTTTGCCTCACAGCATGAATGCGACATTGAAAACCAATTAAATCTTACAAGGAGGCCCTACATGTTTAGAAGGATGTGACCGAGCTGAAGATGTTATTTATGGTTAAACACTATTTAGATGCCAATCTATATTATATGTTTGAAAAATAATAAATATACTACAATTTTTACTACATAAAGCTTGCAAATTGATGAGACAACGAATGTTTTTTTTTTTTTTTTTTTTTTTTGAGAAACAAACTAATTGCTAAATACACACACTTTAATTATAGTTTCTCACCAAGCTCAAACACATTACTTAACTCAAAGTATCACTACAAAAAAGGCCTAACTCTTGTAGTTAGGGGTGTGTAGCCAACCCGCGGACTCGCCAAAACCGACTCAACCCGACCCGATCTAACTCAACCCGTCAGGTTGAGTTGGTTTTTAGGGCATGGTGGGTTGGGTTGGGTTACAAAAAAGTTTTTGATAGCTGGTTGGGTTGGGTTCGGGTCATAAAATTCCAAACCCGACCCGACCCACCCATATATTTAATATATATTTAAAATATATATTATATAATTAATAAATTTTTTTAAATAACCAGCTCTTCCTTCTATCTTATATAAAAAGCCAATATTAATGTATATTAGTTCATATATTAATGTATAACTGAGTTGGAATATTAGTTCATATATTGATGTATATTTTGTTTATCAACTCAGTTGGCAAGTGTGATAAATTTTTTTTTTTGCTCAATTTAATAATAATAGTAGTAATAAATAAATAAAATTGTTAAACTCATGGGTTCAACTTGACCCAACCCGACCCATGTGGGTTGGGTTGAATTTTCTTTTTAACCCACCATGGTAGGTTGGGTCAAAAAATTCCCTTAACTTGAACCAACTCAACCCATGCATTCATGGTGTTCCTAAGAACACTCTAACCTGAAAAGAAAAGAAAAAAAAATGTAATAATTAAAAAAAAAAATTTATTTGTTTACCCTCTAAAAAAAATTAGAAACACCCTCAATCAAAATTAGGAACACCCTCAAATAAAATAAAAAAAATTATTTGTTCCATTTTCAAGCAAAAAAAAAAGAAAAAAAGAAGAAGAGTGTTTCGGCCAGTAACTGGATACCGAAGCGAAACAAAAGTTTTGATTTCTTTGCAAATTTTTGGGAAACAAGAGGGTTGAAAAGAAGTAGAGTAAGAAGAAGAGGTTTTGTAAAACCAGATTTAGCAGACGTTGTTGCTGCAGAACACCATTGCTGCTACATTTGCTTCTTCTTCTTCTCGGTCTCGCTCTCATCAACACATCTGTCAAGCCTCTTCTCTTTTTTCCATTTCACTTTTTGGTTTTCACCCCACGTGAATTTCTGATGGAAATTTAAATTGAGATGGGAAGTGAGAGGACTTTGTCTTTATCTTCACTCTTTACCCCCCACATGGTCATGTGACCAAGTGAAAAGACAAATGGGTTAAAGCTTTAGACAGATAGCCATGAGGCAAGCTTTCAGCCTTTCACTCAGGTGATTCAAGTCCTCGTAAATGGTTCCCTCTGTACCATTCTCACATCAATGTACTTATATTCACCTATTGTAATAAAGGTTCCATATTTTCATATATATATATATATATATATATATATATATATATATTATTGGTTTTTTAAGTTTTGAAATCATAGATTACCATTATTATTATTATTGATTGATTGACTGATTGAATAGGTTACATATGTATTCTAAAAATAAAAATATATAAAATGTAAATTTATCATTTTAAATAATTATATATATATATATATATATATAACAGTAATTTCGAAACGGTACACCAGTATTAACTGGTATCGAAATATTTCACTTCTTTGACTAAACCGAAATGGCTTCCGGTACGGTATTAACTCCCTTGATATACATATATACACTCTTATTGTACTATTTTTGGTTGTTGTTTTTCATTATTTAATTACATATTTATGTTTTAATATTCTAAAACAATAGTTGTTATGTAATAACTAAATGATTTGAGTGTCAAAAAAGAAAAACTAAATGATTTTTTTTATTTGGAGTTTACTTATTTGGATCAATAATTTTATGTTGTATAAGAAAATATAAATATTTTTTTTTTAATTTTTTTTAGAAACCCTGAAACACCCTGAAACGATACATCAAAATAGATCGGTACCGAAATATTCCGTTTCACTAAACAAACCGAAGCAAGGTCCAAAACAGTATTCATAACATTGCTTTCAAGCAAAAAGAAAAAGCTAAAAAAAAAAATGAACTAAAATCTAAAAAAGAAAAAATTGTAACAGAGAATCTGAAGAAAAAAAAAATTGTAACAGAGCAAGCCCACCTAAGAACACCTTGAGAAAAATTCCTGGAGCCACCACTACCCATGCACACCCTACTTGTAGTAGTAAAGTGGAGCTTTAAGCAATGGAAAAGAGTAACACTCAAGTGATGATGAGACAATGAATGTGATTAGTAGAATTCAACCACCTTATAAATGAATATTGAATTGTCTCTTTGTTATTGGTGACACTAACACATTAGTTTGTAAGCACAAAAACATGTAGTAACCACAACACTCCTATGTATATTTTGCATTCACTAGTTATAGTCCATTGGCCCTAATGCAAATAACGTGTACTTGGCCTTCACATGTGCAATGACAATGGTGTATGCAAGGTTGTCAAAATCAAGATTCTACGTAGGATCGTGGGAGATAGGTAGGATCGTGAATCATAGGATCGAATCGTAAATTGTAAAATTCTACCTATTTTCAGATTTTAAGCAAAAAATCTATTGATAGTGACTTTGTATGTTATATAATCACTTAAAATATGAATCCATCCATTAAAAAAAAAATTGCATCATAAAATGTAATTTGCACGCACTACATCGTTCTTATGTCATTCTAACAAAACAAAATATATTTAACTTTTGACATAATGTATCTAAAAAGTTCAATACATGTTTAATTAGCAACTAAGTACCAAAATATCATCTACACATATGGAAAATGTTTTCCAAATTCTAAGTTCCAAATCCAAAATAAGTTAGGCTAGTTAGCATATAAAAACTAGCTAATTACAAATTTACAATATGTAATCCAAAAGAGAATTCTCAATCTAAAGTTAAACTAGCTAATTACAAATATGAAATCCAAAAGAGAATTTTCATTCCAAGGTTCTTCTAATCTAATCACTATCATTGTCATATCCCATTTCATCATCTATATCCTTCCTAGTATCAACATCCAAAACGTTAAACTTAAGTACTACAGGTTTTTTTGAGATTTTATGTTGACATAGGGGTAAATTTGGGACTTCAATTCATTATTGGGCTTCTGATAACCCATTGGGCTTGTGGGTTTAGGTGGATTATCTTACCCAAATGAATCCCACTTAAAAAAAAAAAAAAAAAAAAAGAATAAAAGAAGCCAAATGGTAGGATCAGTAGGATCCCATACGATCCTATACGATCCTACACGATCCTACATACGATCCTACACGATTCTACATACGATCCTACCATTTTTACGATCCTGCTACGATTTTAAACTTTTTGGTGAGGTGGGATCGTAAAATCGTGCAATTTTACGATCTGGATCGAAATTTTGACAACCATGGGTGTATGCCTACATGGGCTTCATGAATAAAGAAATCTGGGTCAATTTAATGGAGTAAAAAATTTGAATCCATCTTCAATGGACTCAATTTTGTGAGTGGCTACCATGTTAGTCAATGGGTAGCCTTTTTAACTAATTCATCAAGGGCTCCTTTTTCTTTTTCTTTTTTAATGATAAGACGTGTAATTTTATTTAAACGAAGATAAATTCAATACATCGTGAACTAAAACTGACTTAATGAATATCGAATTTTCCTCTACTCAAGTTACACAAGAAAATAGATCCCTAGCAATTAATTGAAATAACGCTCGCCGCTACTATGGTAATCACTTTTGCTTTATTTTCCTCTAGCTACTAAGATATTTCACGTTTACTTTATTTTACCTACTAAGAGTAGAATTGGCCTAGATTAGTTTATTTTCAATCAATTCTACTCTACTCCCCCACCATTCTCCCTCAATCCAAACGAGCCCTTAATTAGTTGTTATTTTGATGAACTCTTAGTTTATTGATAACATGTATACTATCATTGGCATAAATTATCTTATCTGATACTATGTTAAATTATCGATTCTCCTAAAAACTTAAACCGTTAGGAAATTATGAATTTAATTATTTAACCATATTCTAATAATGACTTGTATCTTATTGCTTATCGTCTCGCTACATTTAGCTTCAACATTCAATTATTATTTTGACTATACTTCCCATAGATCAACTCTGTATCTCAATTATTGTCTCTTCCCTTTTGTTTATCTATTTATTTATTCTCATGCAAAGGTCTTCTCCTTTTCTCCTGGGAATTAGCTGAAAATGAAGATTTCGTCCATATATAGATTCCTCTAATTCAAGGAGATGCAAGTGCTGAAAATGAAGATTTCGTCCATATAAGATTCCCTCTAACTCAAGGAGATGCAAGTGCCATGCATGATGCTTTAACCAATCTTGTGAGTCGGGAGGAGAAATAATTCAGGCCTTGGGACTAGTTTGGACTTTGGAGGGCACAAGGCAGAAATTTTTATTTTGCTTGTTCACCTTTCTCATTAGCTCGATCTGTGACACAACGTGTACACATGTTTGATTTGGTAATTCATAGTTGTGCTTTCCATTCTGGGCAACAGAAATTGCATCATTTACTTCTAAAGTCTTCCTAACAATTGTCGAGGCAGTCCTAGCTAATATCCAATGACCATGGTGATTTCTAATTATTCCTTTCAGGGGCATATCCACTAAGAATGGTGGGGGCCATAGCTCCCCAAACTTTTTCAATTTTATAAAAGATTTCAAAAAATATACCATTAGCCTCCCAAACTTTTTAAATGTTAGATTTTTACCCCTTAAATTTACCTAAAATTTTCAAAAGAAATATGGTTAACTCTCCAAACTCTTTATATTTCTTGTATGACATTATTAAATTAGTTCAATTTTATGGAGTAGTTGTTATTATTTTGGTCCCATTCATAAAATTTTAGTTTCGCCCCTAATTCCTCTAGCCGTTCATTTACTAAGTAATTGTTATGACTGTTGCTGCTATCTTAGATCCAAGATATAAGATGAAGTTATTGGAGTTTTATTATCCTAACATTTATGGTGATAATTCTGATTTGGAGATTGAAAAAATTAAGAATCTTTATTATGATTTGCTTGCTGAGTATGGAGATATAGATGAGCCCTCTGTAGATAATGAAGTTCTCATATTCCTGTAAGTACTTCAAGCCCTGTGGCACAAATGAAGTTTAGGTTGAGTGGGGCTATGTCATCTTTTGATTTGTTTGTGAACAATAGTTCAAGTAGTTCAAAGAAACATGGAGTGCTAGAATGGAATTTGATCATTTCATTGATGAGGGAGTGTTGAAGAGGAGTGAAGGTTTTGATATTTTGGGATGGTGGAAAAGTAATGGTCTCAAGTATTCTACTTTACAAAGGATTGCAATAAATATTTTAGCCATTCTTGTCACAACTGTTACTTCAGAATCTGCTTTTAGCACTAGTGGGAGACTTTTAAGTCCACACCATAGTAGGCTACATCCCAAGACTATAAAGGCAATGATGTGTGCTCAGAATTGGTTATGGAGTGAAATCAACGGTTAACAATTGTCTAATTTCTATTTATAAAATCAAAATTGCATTTTTATATTTGCTAGTTACAATTTGATGAAGTTTATTCCATTTTTTAATTCATTGTTGTTGTAGGTTCAACTATGTCTGGAGATTGTACACTTCAATCAATTCTTGATGATAGGGAGCCTAATGAAGAAGATGGGAGTTGTGTCACAATTGTGGAGGATTAGACATTTTGTAATAATTTAGTTGGATTAATTTGTTGGTTTGTAATTATTCTAAGCCTTTTTAGCCTTTTGTAATTTCTTAGCCTTTTTAATTTGTTGGTTTGTGGAGGATAAGACATTTTGTAATTTCTTAGCCTTTTTAATTTCTTAGACTCGTGGGATTTATTTTGTAACTCTTTAATTTCTTGAACTTGTTGGACTTGTGATACTTATTTCTTGGACTTGTTTGATTTATTTTATTTTTATGTTTAGCTGGTGATTTTAGCTATGATTTTGTTGATTAATGATTAAATGGTTATCTTAGCATGGTGATTTATTGATTTAAAATCTTAGTTATGATTTATTGATTTATAGATATATAATTAACAGGTGATTTATTGATTTATGATTAACCTATGATTTGGATTGATTTGGCTGCCGTATAACGTGGCCTAAATGTCAAATTTTGGCATTTGGGTCACGTTACATCGCTTGAATGGGCTTGAATCTAGGCAAAACATCTTAATGGGCTTCAATTTTTTTTGGTTGGGCCATGATTTGGGCCCAAATCTGGTTGGACTAAACGGGATCTGACGAGGTGGGTCTGGATCCCGGGAAAAAAATCCGTTTAATAATCGAGCTGAGTTCGGGTCGCGAATCCAAGCCCACGAGTCGGATCCAGTTTTGCAAAACCTCGGCCCAAACCTGAGCCCATTGCTATTCCTAATTAACCTGATTGCCTAGGAGCTCCCGTTTTGTTATTTCTGCACTTTATTAGATACAGACACGTGAAAATCATGATGCTTGATGGTACCAGTCAAACAAAGTAGCCACTAAATATCTCCTAATTGACTAATTGTACCAACTTTTGTCAGCCAACAAAATTTTTTTTTTCCCACTTTTGTCAAGTAATACTGCATTTTATACGATATTATGTTATTACTTATTAGTGATATAATTTTATTATATGAGCTGCAAAAAACATCCATAATATTGAGAAATTATAAAGCATCCATGGTAGATTATTTCACTAAAGAACTCTCATTTGTTTAAAATTATTCAGTCAACTTATGATAAAAAAAAAATTGTTAAATTGTTGATTCTATGAGGACCACATAATTTCTCTATATTTTTTTTCTTCAAAAATTAAATTTAAAAAGAATTCAGATGGGAAAGAATTAAATTTTTCTGGGCATGCAGTATGAATGAGAGCCACGCAATATAGTATATGAATAAACCATAGCCATTTCACATGACAAGTGTATGTACCTAATAGGCTAATAATAATATACATGCGGCATCACTTGTCTTTACATTATCATTACGTTGTCTTTTAAGATATTATTAATATGACATACTTTCTTAGTGCTCCTTAAATCTACCATAGACTTGTTATTAATTTTTTTAATTACTTAGTCACTTTCATTTTTAATTACTTAGTTGCTTAGTCACTTTAATTACTTAGCCACTCTCATTTATACAATCTCAACTAAAGAGAAATTTAAATAAATCCAAAATCATTTGTGAATAAGGGATTGATGTTAATTGGAAAAACAGTTTTAGGAATGAAACATATAATATAGTATAAGCTTTAAATCTCAATTCTCAATAACTTTTTTATTTAAATTTAATTTTTTTTTAAATAAAAATCATCGGTAACTACTAAGTACTAACTACTGAGGAAATTTCTCTCAAAAAAAAAAAAAAAAAGAACTACGGAGGAAATTAAGAATAGTTATTATAACTGGAAAAAAAAAATTTTAAAAAACCTATAAACAAGCCCAATACACAAAAAAGTATTCACTTCCATATTTAGGATATCTAAATGATGATGTTAAAAAGGGATATTCTGAAGAACATGACGAATTCATGAAAATTCAGTTTGGATTTTTATTGAAACATTCAAATTATATTTAGCGAAAATAGCATTTTTTTTTCTCAGTTGAAACATTATTTTATACATATATATATATATACATTTATATATATATATATATATATTTTTGTTAGGGGAAGAGGGAAAAGTAGCAGAGAAAGGGAAGACTTATAATACTAGTAATTTCAAAAGGACTTAACTCTTCAAGGTACTAGCAAGGTTTATAAACACCAACTCACTTTTTTCTTACCAATGTATATAAATATTACTTAAAATAAAACAATTTCACAAAATTTGTGATGGATGAGATATTATTCTTATATGGGCCCATTACTAATATTATTTTATTGTGCCATTTCAAAATCATTATAAAACATCTTGTGTGGGTTTGGGAAGTAGTTATAAGCTAGTTTTTTTTTTTTTTTTTGTTTATTTTATGTGCTATTTGTGATTTTTATACTACTTTTTATCTCAACTTTATTTTATATAATCTAACCATCAGTTTTAAAAAAAAAAAAAAAAAAAAAAATAATTTTAGCCATTTGTCTCACATTATATAAAAAAATAAGTCATTAAAAATAAGCAATTTCCAATTGGACACAAATCTATCACTAAATTTATTGAAAAAGATAAAAAGGTTAAATTTTAATGAATTCAAAGAAAAAATCAAGGGGCAGTAGTGAAATTTCCAAGTCAAACAATCACAAAAAGACAAAAAAGATATATAATAAGCTAATTTTCCAAGCAATTTCGTGACCAAAATGATCATTTCCTTTTGCAAGCTCATCATCCCAGCAAACATAGTTGTACAAATATATTACATTACAAAATTACATACTATTTCTCACCCACCCATCCAAAAATTGTTTTATAAATAAATTAATTTATAAAAAAAAAAAAAAAAATCTGTGTGATTCCCAAACTCACAATCACAGGTACTTTCTCTCTCTTTATCTCTCTCTCTCTCTCTCTCTCTCTCTCTTCCAAATCGAATGTTAGGGTTTCGTTCTTTAATTTTTCAATTTTCGCGGAAAATTTTACAGGTTAGTGTTCGAAGCTCAAATTTTAATTATCCGTGTTTGGTTGCTAGGAAAACTGTGGAATACAAAAGGAAGCGAAATTTTTAAATTTTTTTTTAATTTTAAAACTTAGTGTTCAATGTAATTAAATCCAATTACACTAGGCTTTAATTTTTGTTTTAATTATATGAATTTGATATTCAAAATTTTGTTTTTACTGCATTTTTTCAGCTGATGAATCAGATTCTGAGTGATCCATTATTTTTTTCTGCTTCTTGATCAGCTCAAAAAAAAAAAAAAAAAAATTGGGGATTTATGTGAATTATAGTTATATGTAATGAGCATTGATGAGAATTATGGTGATTTCATTATAATATAGTTTAATTTGTATGTATATGATTAAAAGTTTCTATTTTTTATTTTATTTTTAATTGTTCTTGATGAATTTGTGTTTATGTGGTGATTGTGATTATGGTATATGCATCTATTTGTGTTGATTTCAGGGGAATTCTGTGAGTAGTTTGGGTTTGCACCCAATAAAATAGTTCATGCGGCTGTTTTTGGAGAGGTGTGGTGTGTGATAGTGTTTGTGGAACTGGGTTTGAGAAATCCAATAATAAGGGAGGTGGGACTGTAATTGAGAGTTCTAAAAATGTACCGGACTGTGGCTACAGCCACAACCCGGGGTGGTGTACCAATGGATAGTGGGGAGACTGTTGTTAGCTTGGATCAAGTCCCGCGGTGGAAGGACGCAGAGCAAAGGTCTTCTTTGGAGTTTGAGATTGAAGATCCTTCATTTTCAAATTCGTACTTTCCTGATCCATTGACATCTCCGGGGAAGGATAGTGGTAGCAATGCGATGGTGTCAAGGTTTCCTGTTGATCATGAGGTTAATTCAAAGATATATCTTTGGAGGGGGAATCCATGGAATCTTGAGGTTGATGCTGTTGTGAACTCGACAAATGAGGTGAGCACTTAATACTTTGTAGTCTGGCCTTTTGCAAAATAACTTTATGGAAAAACAACATAAATTTCTGCACTTTGGGAATGAAAGTCTTGAATCTGTTACTTTCACACTAAATGTGACATGTGGACATGCTTTTTGTGGTTATATATTGATGAGGAAACAACTCAAATGAATTAGCAGGCTTGGGCTTGTGTGTATGTGCTATAAAAGGCTTTAAGCTTGGAATGAGGCTTGAATTCTGAACCCCGATGAGATAAAACAATGGGTCCAATAATTTTCATTGGAACTGTTATGTAAGATAATTCAAATTTGGTCCTTTGCTGGGTTGCCTTTGGATCTTCTACTTGATTCTGTCTTCTGAACTTGCTTCTATTGAAATATTTTGGAAAATGCAAATGATTTATACTGCTACTACACCTGATGTTAAAGACTTTGGGGTATGAAAAATATCATGTTTCTTTTTAATTAATGTATGGATGGACCAGATTTTTGGCAGAAAATGGTTTAGCTTCTGATTGACATGAGGAACTTTAGCATCTAGAAGGTGCTGGAGCTGCCACCTTAGGGTTAAAAATTTCTTACATAAGGAGTGATTAGAATATTTTCTTGAATCTCCATGTAAGTTTCACAAAGGGTGCTCATCAATACATGAGGAGCTTGCCATGGCAGTATGGTTCCTCTGTAAATTTCCTTCCGGTGGAGAAGTTTAGGATTTGTGAAAATTGGTTTGAGTTTTTAACTCTACACATCCTAGGCGGCATGGTTGTTCTCTATTAAAGCACAACATTAGGCATGCCTGCATTGGACAACTAATAAGATTCACCATGCATATAATATGTATTAATACCTAATCCTGTATGTTTTACAATTGGATTGTTAACAGAACCTGGATGAAGCACACAGCAGCCCTGGTCTGCATGCTGCAGCTGGACCTGGTCTTGCAGAAGAATGTGCTACACTGGTATGGACGTTGTTTCTTTAGCCTGGTTTTTATCTAGAAATCTTTCAGTAGATATGGTCTTGAGGCATTATTGCATGATGCTTCATAGTTTGACATGACAGTATGTACATATGGTTTTACAATGGAGGTTTAAAAGAAAGCAAATAGTCAGGATGTACCATGACATTGTCAAAACTGTAACTCATCCAAAAAAAATTGTCAAAACCATAGATTTCCCTGCATTATTTTGGGGTGAAGCAAGGTTCTCCCCCTCCCCTCTCTCTTAAATGAAGGTCTTCTGATTGGTGAAACACTTTGCTGGTGATAAGAAATGTCAACAGTAGACTCAACTGATAAATCTTTGTTTCTTGACAGGGTGGATGCCGAACTGGGATGGCAAAAGTTACTAGTGCATATGACCTTCCTGCTAGGTGGGCATATTGGTGCATTTCTTTTTCTATAATTTGTCAAAAATGAAGAAAGCTGAAACATATGCAATTTCAGAAGCTTATTTCTGTACCCTGTTGCACTTCGCATATGTTTCCTACTGCCTAGGAGATCAGAGACAATAATGATGTGCTATGATATTTAACTCAACATTGTAATACTTATGGCACACCTTTTTTAAAAAAAATTAAAAAATAAATAAAAGAAGAAGAAATCATTCAGCTTGCCTTCATTGTCGCAGTTTATCTTCTAGTTAACAGGGTCTGAAGCATAAATTTCTGTGCATGTTGCTAGTGATTGTCTGTTACTTACCAGATTTGGTTGATGAATAAATAAGGTCTCTTTGGTAAAATAATTAGTATTTTTCATTGTCCAAGTGAAATTATTGTGAGAACTTCTTAGGTTTGGTTCTTGCATCAATCAATTTTGCGTTGATACCTCACGAGTAAACCTATCAGTTTTGGGGATTTATCATAATGTACATGTTGCATGTTGGTTGGGATTCAGTATCCATAATCTTGTATTTATCTATTTACTTTTAAGTTATATCTGTCATTTTGAATTTTGTAAGTGTTACATGTGTCATTTTAAGGCTTTGTTGTTGTGTTGTTGTTACATGTGTCATTTTGCCAATGAGTTTTAGCTTATATGACACTTCCTCCTCCCACAACAATGGGTGGAGGTTGAGGTCATGGGTTCAAAACCAGCTACGTGTGTGTGTAACTTAACAGTTAAAAAAAGTGTCACATGTGTCATTTTGATGCACTGTCTCTAAATATCCAAACTCATTCTTTATTCTCAACTATATTTATGAATGTTTAAAAAAATTGAATCCCATGTTTCTTTGTATATCTTTCCAGAAGGATTATCCATACCGTTGGTCCCAAGTATGCGGTGAAATACCATACTGCTGCAGAGAATGCTCTTAGTCATTGCTACCGCTCTTGCCTAGAACTTCTCATTGAAAATGGGCTTAAAAGGTGGTTTAGTAGCAGATGCTACATCTTTTTTTTTGTTCTAGTTTGCTCATCTCTTGTGCTTTTCCTGTAGTTCTGTAAATCTGGAACTTATTTTGCTTGACATATATGAATGCAGCATTGCTATGGGCTGTATATATACAGAGGCTAAAAACTATCCTCGTGAACCAGCTGCTCATGTGGCTATAAGTGAGATATTTTCCTACTTGTTACAGTTCTTCAATTGATTGTTGTGATGTTTTCCACAAACTGTCAAAATACTTAGTGTATGTCAGCGCTGCCCATGTAAAATTGTAAATTGAACCTTTATGTGGGGTTTATGTACAAATTTATCATCATAAATGCCACCAGCAATAAACAGACAGCCATCAATGCAAACAATCAAAAAAGCTAAGGTTATGTTTGGTAACAGTTTTTGTTTTCTATTTTCAAAGACTTGTTTTTGGGAATATAAAGAAAAAGCAATTTTCTTGTATTTTTTAAATCAAAAACATGTTTGGTTAGTTGAAATTAAAAAGATAGTTTTTTGAAGAAAAAAAATGGAAAATACTAAAATATGTTGTTACTAGGATTTGAGCTCTAATGCTAACCCATTAAATGAGACAGATTCATTAAATTAAACACGTGTTTTCATTAACTTTTAAAAATTAGAAACTGAAAACAGCCTTTTGCATGTTTTCAGTTTCCTTCACAAATTGAGTTTTGAAAACAGTTTTTGTTTTCTGTCCATTTTGGGTTACCAAACAAGTTTTTAGTCTAAAAAATAGAAAATTGTTTTTAAAAACAGAAAATAAGGGAAAAAACAGTTACCAAACATACCCTAAAATTCTGTTCTTATCGTGGAAAACTTTAAAAAATTAAATTAAATTAAAAAAGAAGAAGAAGAAGAAAAATGGAAAGTTTGTGGCATGGTCCAACTTATGAAGTCCCAAAATTGATTTCTTACTCTTTTTTTTCTTTTTCTTTTTTCTTGTGGTGGAGCCTCCAGTTTTCTTCAATAGCTCCAATCAGTGTTTTTTTCCTTTTAAGTGGTGGCCTCACTCAATCCAATGGATTGGAAAATTCTAAAATTCAAATGCTTTAGCTGATACAACAGAGGCAGTGAAATGCTGTGAAATTACAAGGAGCAGAATTAATAAGTGGTATTCGTGTGATGTACATGCTATCATGACTCTTATTGGCGTGAGTGTGAAGGAGATAATTTTTTGAATGCATCTAAGCATCATGTGAATGTTTATGAATTATTACATAACTGGCTGTTTTTGGAGGGTTAAATATTTCTAGTTTGTTCTTTCCATTTCACCTTTTGTTTACTCTTTCAGGAACTGTCCGGCGGCTTCTTGAGAAGCAGAAAGATAAAGTGGCAGCTGTTGTTTTTTGTACTACCACTGCAACCGATACTGAAATATATAAGAGGTATATGAATGCTGCAGTTAAAATATCTAGCCTTTTAGATGCAAAGTGTGTTTCTATTTGATCAAATGGTATGATTTATCAGTTAAATTTTACAATTTCCTATTAATGTTGTGACAACTTGTTTTAACGACTGTGTAGGCTTTAAGCATCATCGCTGATCACATTTTTCCAATGTAGGTTGCTTCCACTCTACTTTCCTAGAGATAAACATGAGGAGGAGATGGCCATCTCGAAGCTTCCAGCAGATGTTGGGGATGAGAATGGTGAGACAATTATAGATGAACGTAAAATCAGAATAAAGCCTTTGCCAAAGAAGACTGTTCCGAAATCTCCCCAATCTTCTCAAGCTCCCCAAGCTCCAGATGCTCTTCCTGTTAGTGATGTTGGGTTGGTACGAAGGTCAGTGAAGTTTAATACATCTAAGAAAATTAAATGCCACTATGAATGGTCTTACTGGTTGATTGTTTTATTGTAATCATTATATAGAAGAGTTGGAATGGGTACGGTCCAATGTTGTTGATACCATTCTGTACCAGCCACTAAACTGGTTCAAATATCCCCTAAAACATATGGGACAAAATACCCTAAATCATTATGTGTGTGTGTATTGAATTATAAAAATAGCAGTAACCCCGAAACTGTACATTGGTATTAACCTATACCGAAATATTTCATTCTTCTAACCAAACCTAAATGGTCTCCTAAATGATATTGACAACTTGAAAACAGCCACTATGAAGTTATATAACAAATGTGCCAATGAGCTCTAGCTCATATGGCAACTTCTCTCCTTGTTAGAGGAATGTGAAGGGAGAGGTTGTGGATTCAAGAGTCAAGACTTACCATACCAATAAGAAAAAAAAGTTATATAATACACGTGCATCTTTTACATTCACATTTCTCTTTCTAGTTTGCTACACTTCATTGCTACTTTACAATTGAATTTTGGATAAATAGCCTTAAAATGACTTTTAGTAAATGGTAATCTAGTACTAGTATGCTAATGGTTAGGATTGCTTAAAAAGCATTCTGGTTATTATGAGTAAACGTTTAGTACGAGATCGCTTCACACCTCGCGGTGCTTACAACTCTCGCCTATCGAAGTTCTATTCAAAAACCTCGTCCGAGAACTTGTATAGAGAAGGATTTCCCACAGCGCAGCAGTTCTTCCATACCAACTTAGCTGCCACAACCTGAGTTGTTTCTTGGGGGTTACAATTGTTTTTTATTTGTTTCATGTAGCTACACAGCACAATTGGTCACTTTAAATTTGTTGAGGGAAATTGGTATCGTTGCTGTATATTGGCACAGCATTTCATACAATTCTTATTTGATTCCTGCATTTCTTTGTGGTTGTATGTATTCTTTCATTGTGGATGTTATAGAACTCTACAATAATATTGTTCCAGCCTTTTACATCCAATGGCTATTGATAAATGGTTACTAAGAAAAGCTGGGAAATCCAATATTAACTTGCACAAATAAAACCCAAACTTCAACAAGCCTACTTGCTTTTCTACTTCTTTGAGTCCGCTATAATTGACATCTTAGTAATGATACTTCTCAAAGAAATTAAAGCAGTTTAAGAAAGCATAGTAAAAGTATCAAGAAAGGTTGCGTTTTCATATAAACAGAAGCCTTGGGGAAAATATTGACAGTGGATGGGAATATGTTGAGAGACTGTTACTCCATTGTCCAATGGCACTGTGCTTGATATGTTGGAGTTTTGGCAAGGAAGACTATAGGAGAATATTTAGAATTGAGAGTACTAATCATATATCAAACATTCTTTGTTGAGGTCCTTGTGTGATTGGATGTCCGTATTGGGCAGCATTCCCCCATTGTCTTTTATTGGTTTCTTAGCTTTTGAACATGAGATTGTAATTCTTTAGGAGTGGTTTGGTACACATTCTGTGTATGTGAACCTTCTTTCTTTTAAATAAAATTATTTCTATTTTAAAAAAGAAAGAAAGCATAGTGTACATTGTAGAAGAATGTTAACTGGACAAATTTTTAAAACAGTTCTTCATCTATGATAACCTCTGTTACCTTTTGTTTCTGCCTATATCTGTTGCTATTGATGCACACATTTGCTCTCCTTTTGTGTTTATCATTTTATTGTTCCTTTTGTAATGGAACTATTACTGGATTTTAGTTTTCAACATTCAAATACTTCACTGGATGAATGTGTTATTTTTATAGGAATTCATCACATTTGGATTCATACCTGGATCCTGCCTTCATGTCATTAATCAAAGATCCAGATCAGAGACGCAAGGAACAATGGGAGAAAACTGCTCAAGCACAACGGGGTTGGAATTGTGCAAGAATGCTTGGATTTGGTGACCTCGGAGCACCTCCATTATCTGTTGCTGAAGAATACTCACTTCATTCTAGATACCTTGCTAAAGCAAATTCTCTTAATCTTTCTGAAATTGCAGAGATGAAGATTGTGTAAGCATCCGTACTTCATATTCTTCTACTGCTTACCTGCCTACTATAGATTTTAATTGTTTATATAAATTAATCAATATGTTTTCCCATTAATATGCAATTCTCAATATTTAAGATGTCTAGGTTGGTTTAACTAGTGCATGTTCTTGAGTCTTCAAGTTTGTGATTTCTTTGCCACCTTAGCAGCTGCAGATATAGTGATCTCTTTGGACCTAGATTCTCCCATTGCCTATTTTGTATGTACAATTTCAGTGATTATCTTAGAAACCTTTTGAGAAACCCACGTTTACAACTTCATAAGGAATGTGCTTTTGTTCATCAGAACACTGTGATGCTGATATGTGGTTACAGAATAAAGTTTAAAACTAAGTGTGTGGTGAGATCTACACATGATAGAATTTTAATTTTCATTTTTATGCAACAGCACTCTATCTAGCAGTTTTCTGATATCCCCACTTGGATAACCTCAGAGAGTGTTTCTTGTTTAGAGACATTATTATGTGTTGAAATTGATGGTGCTGGTTGGCATTTAACATCAGTTCTTTATTTTTATATCAGCTATCGTGGTGGGGTAGACAGTGAGGGTCGTCCTGTGATGGTGGTTGTGGGGGCACATTTCCTGCTGCGATGTCTCGATTTGGAACGATTTGTGCTCTATGTCATAAAGGTAATTTGGTTACAGCTTTAACTCGCATTAATTATTGTCTGCAGAAATATTTTTGCATAGCAGTTGGTAGTTAGATTCATCAGTTTCAGAATTTCTGCTCCTTGATATTGGAAAATGCATACAACTGTTTGTGAATAGTCATGTTATAATCTTCTAAATTTTTTGTCCTTCTATGAGTATTGTCTGTTGTAACTAAGATCATCATCTTTATTATCAAATGTCAGGAGTTCGAGCCCGTGATACAGAAGCCTTATACTATTGTATACTTCCACTCTGCTGCATCTTTACACCCGTAAGTGTTAAATGACAAACTTGTAAAATGCATGACTTTTAACCAGCCCTCTGAGTTGCCTTGGTGGTTAGTAGCGTCTGTTGCTATCCCAAGTTCAACAGTTCAAAGGATGGTAGAAAATGCATGACTTGTATTTTTTTTTTTCATTGTCCCAGTTCCATTGATGGCTATTGGGCCTATGAGCAACAGGAAGAGAGGTACCTTCTGCCATCCCATAAAATCCCCTTCTTTAGTGAAGGTGCGATTTGATCAATGTCTCTTGCATAAGTCTAAGAGACTTAACCTACTAAATTAGGTGGCACCTTCATAACTTCAATTGTCTTCCTCTCTGCAAATTATGCCTAGCTTGTTTGCTAAGAGTAGTTAAATATTTATTGAGGAATGGGATTTCATGTTTTTATCCAACAGATTTCAGGTATATCAAGGTTAACTGTTACACTATAAAATTGTTGCTAGCTAAAGTACCCCTTGTCTTATGTGATTTATGCCACAGATGGCCAGTATAAGTGGTATGATTTTTGCTGTGAGTGCGAGAGCTCGCCAGTTCGATTCTCACAACTCCCCCATTTCTTTAGTTTTTTCTCTTTACTATTATTGATGAATTAATACTTAAAAGAAAAAAAAAATGGTGCTGGAAGAAGTAAAACTTGTGGTAAATATTGTAGCATGTTTATTATCCATACAAAGAGGGGGAAGAAGAGGGACATTGACAGTTTTAGGCATTTAGATGGTTACTTGGAACATCTAAATTTATATTCATCTAAGATGGTTGATGTTTAATGGTAACTGTTGAGTGATAACCTTCAGTCATGGAGGGACTTTTGAACGTAAGAATGATTCACCTTCTCACATACTAAAGAAGACAAACAGTGACTTTTCTTTTGGAAGATTGAATAAGAATATTGAGGCATTGCAGGAGAACCAAAAAAACTAGTTATTTTAAAAGGAAGATGCTTTTTTTGAGCTCTTCTATATGGTTCTTAGTCTAAATGGAACTGGTATAGGGAATCTGGGTAGGTTTTATGCTGTATATGTGAAGTTCCTTCTTCTGAAAGTAATCTAATTTTGCTGATTCTATACATTATGCATGTTACTTTCAATTAACAGTCAACCAGACTTGGGATGGATGAGAAGATTACAACAGATACTAGGTCGGAAACACCAGCGCAACCTGCATGTATGCACCACTGAATTATTTGGTCTTGTTTGGAGCAATATATTTACCATCTCACTCTGATATCTTGATCTGCTTTGTATAGGCAATATATGTTCTTCACCCAACGTTTGGACTTAAGGCTGCAATATTTGCTCTCCAATTACTTGTAGATAATGTGGTATGTCTAAAACTTATTCTCAATTGATCAAATATTAGAACCCGAACCAACTTATGGGTCGCTAGTGTGCTCTTTTTATTTATTTATTTCTTATGTGGGAACCCCTTTTAGGTGTGGAAGAAAGTGGTATATGTTGATCGACTTTTGCAGCTGTTCAGATATGTTCCCCGTGAGCAGTTGACAATCCCTGACTTTGTATTTCAGTTGAGTGTTCTTTTTCTCTTTTTCCTCCATTTTTTTCTTGATTAATCGAAAAGAATTGGGCAAAACTTAGGTATAGTTTCTTTTGTGCTGTACTGTAGGTTCCCCCAATTAAATTTAAACACATTGTTGCATTGACCGATGCAAAGCAAATGGTGTTATCATACTCAATCACAATTAAATTCAATACCCTTTTTACTTGTTAAAAAAAAAAAAATCAATACACTTTTGTGTTTGAGTTTAATTAGGGAACCTAAGATATAGACCTAATGAAGTGTACCTAAGTTTTACCCCTTAAAATTTCATGCTTTTTGATTATGGCGATAGAAAGCAATTTGACTCTTTGGCAGACAACACTCATGATACATAGGGATTGTCCATTCATTTATATTTTACCAGTGTGCAAACCACTGGCTCATGATAGATGGCTGGTTTAACATTCCTTTCCTGTATCAGTTTTGTTGCATCTGTTTCATCTTGCATACCATTTCTGGTCTACAATGATAATAACAAATATGCAAATCCAACAAATCATATATTTGATTTTAATGTTTCAATGACACGGTCTACCAGGCATGATTTAGAAGTGAATGGAGGCAAGGGTCTCATTGTGGACCCGAGAACAAAATATGTGTATCATCGACCCTAGTCACCAGTTGCATGAGGTGATAAAAGCAGGTCCACAATTGCGATTTTGGAATTTGTTTCTCTTCTAATAAATGTGCTAGGTGGGGTGATTAAATTTGTCATTAAATCTGTAAAAAGAGTATATATCTCAATTTTTTTATTTTATTTTTTGAAGCAGTTTTTTCTTTGTCTTATAATGGAAATAAAGTTATTTCCTTTTTGTATTATCTTGGATGAGTTAAAAAAAATTCAAGATGTATGAGGGTCATGAAAGTAGGATGCTTGTGTTTGTATTGATATTGAAAAATTCTTTACTTTATTTGTTTAGCTTTTACAATTATTGAATTCACATTCCGCAAATATTTGGTTTGGTTAACTTTGCATCCACCACCTGATATCTAAAGGGGATTGCAAGCTACAAGGCATTCACTCAAGCCTGTGAATTCACACCCTGCAAGAATTTTATCTGATTACAAGAATTGACCATCAATACTCTGATGGCCACCTGATCTCTTGAAATTTGAAGTACAATCCTTAATCAGAAGAGGTCATATTGCATGAGATTAATTGTTCGGATCGTGGAAATAAAAAATAGAATATACCAAAATTTATCTACCTCTGTACTATGAAAGTTCCAATGTTGGCAAGTCCATGGTTATTTTATTTTCCCGATGGTGGTAGTGTTATCTTTTAGGCAATGAGATCTAGAAATTGAATAAAGCACAAGTTAAAGATAATCTGAAACACAAATCATTTTGATAGTAATTCCATGTAATATACGAATGGATTTGCAATGTCCCGAAAAGTAATGAGACTGGGGATTTAGATTAAAGAGCTTAGCCAATGATATAGCTGCAACTCAATTTTATTTTTTGAGATGGCATTTGTAACAATTCCCTTATCCAAAATATTTTTTGGGCTTTTTGATTTCCTTATTAATTGATTTTGGATTCCTTGTCTTAGAATTAAACAATCTCTGTTAGTTGAGTAAAGAATGTCAATAGGCCACACCACAAAACGTAATTGTTAGAATTATTTTTGTAACCTTTCTCTATTCACTTCTGTCTTGAACATTACTTCGTATTATTGTTGTGAATGTATTTAACAATAATGGGTTTATGAAAAATTAAAATAGAAAAATAAATAATCATATATAGAACACAAAGATTTATGTGATGTAGCCTTAGACCTACATTCATGGGTTGTCAAATGGAAATAAAACTTAATTCTTAAAATAATTTTTGTTACTCTTTCTCTTCTCTACAATCCAATTGATCAAGATGCACAATAAAGATTGTATCCATACGATTTTGCACTTCTGAGCAAATATGATCTGTTTCATTATTCTAAATGGTTATTCTATGCTAGATAATGAATAACTTGTTATTCTTAACTCTTTGGTTCAAGAATTTCTATATAACTTAAGTGAAACAATCAAAGCTCTTTCCATTCTTTTAGTAACTGATTTATGTATAGGATTCAAATAGAAAATAAAAGAAACAATCACATACAAATTATAAAGATTTGCGTGGTTCAACCTTAGGCCTACAACCATGGGTGAAGTCAAGGAGGATGTTTCACTATCAAAAGGGGGAGATTACAAAGGTAGCACAAAGGGTCAGATACTATGGATTAAGTGTTATTTCTTCTAAATCTAAATTAGTGTAAAAGTCCAATGAGTATTTGTCTATTTGACTTGACAGAAAGGGTTATATCTTCTTTTTTTTTACTATGTCTTCTTAATCGACAAATTACAGAATCTCCAATCTGTGGCATAATAATAACTAGTCGCTAAACCGTGCGATGCACGGGAAAGTTACGAATTTTTTCCAAATGATGTGACATTAGGTTTTGGAATTTAGCATTGATTCTCTGGTAGCACATTCTTAATTTTCAATTTCATTTATTTGATGTCTTCTACTAAATATTGAATGCATTCATTATATTTAAAAAACGTTGAAGTTTAGATATTGTTTTTGAATTCCTCTTGATTTTAAAGACACAACTATTGAATCTGAACAACATACCAATGCAAATATTAATCACTTAAAATTCAAATAAATTATTTAAACATGATAAGTTACAATTCAAATTAAGTCTCATGAGTTTTTTAAATGTAAAGAGAATACTACAATATTTATAAATGAAATGTATATAGACAAACAGTTAACGCTATGGTAAAAGAAATCCTCAAATAACTAAATATAAGAGTTTAATTCCTCTATGTTTCAATTTAAAACCAAATTGTGCATAAAAGCAACAAAATTTCCTTTGTTCCAATACGTCTTTAGTATCAAAATCACAAATTCTTTAAAACCAAATTGTGTATAAAAGCAAAAAAATTTCCTTTGTTCCAATACGTCTCTAGTATCAAAATCACAAATTCATTAAAACCAAATTGTGCATAGAAAATCTTAGAGATAGAAAGACAACTTTAAAGTGTTTTTTGTATCTTCTTCCTTTGTTGCTTTGTAGTAGTCCCTGAATATGCCCTTTTGTTTTCCTTGAGTACAGATGTTGGTGTGAGCTGCACATTGGTTTGAACATCAAGTTTTTGAAATGTTGTACAATCACCATCTTCTTCAATTGATAAGTTGTTGCTACATTCATTTGAAGTATCACTGATGTAAACCTAGCAATAGAACAGGTTGAGGAATGTATTACAACATATACATCTTAAATATCATATTTGTAATTTTGCTAAATTAAATAATACTTACTTCTGTCATTTTATCAAGCTGAATTGCTTTGTCAGTTTCTTCAAAAGAGTCAAAAAGTTTCTTGATAGTGAAGAATTCCCATCCATAGTTGAGATTATAGTTATTTAGTTGTATTTGGAAAACAAATTGTTTTCCTTTAAGATTTTCTATTTGCACAGGAAGGATGACTTCATCGGGCTCCTAACAAAAGTAACACTTTTCAAATTGTACACTGAAATAAAGTAGTAAATATTAAATACTAATTTTATATTCGACTTTCTCACCTCTAAAGATTTATTCAAAAGGTCTTTGGTTGATATGTTGAGTAATTTTTCTGCTTCTGAATCAAATAAAATGAATGTGGCCATTTCTGAGCTATCTTTAACCTTTAATTGAATTCTATACCTGATAAAAGAAATGACATATATAACGTTAATATCATATTATTTGTTGTGTATTTTAATATAAAAAGTAAACATTTTCATTTTGTGTACCTTGGGATTGGGAAGCATGCCTTTTTGTTGCAATTGTCGCACCATAAAAATTCATCTTTTGAGTTTACCTTTCTACGACATACTTCGCAAGAGATAAAGTACCAACCATGATGATCTATGTCAATGTTTATAATCTTTCCTTCACAAGTAAAGATCGTTTCCTAGAAATTGAATTTAATATGAATCAATTTATAATTTTATAGTTAAATTTTGTAAAAGCAAGTCTAAAATATATAAAGCAATGTTAAGGACACAATGTTATTGTTGAAGGTATATTTTTTTCTGACCTTATTATCAGAGTCCCACATAACTTCTTTTATTTTAGTTATGGTTCTTCTGTTGATGTTCATCTCTTCTTCAATTGATACTTGTGGTTTGAATTGCTTGGGCATTTGTACTATTGGTTGGTTATTTTCCACCAGCCTATTATATTATATAAAGATATTAGACATCGTATTGTAGACTGTAAATATATTAAAAATGTGAATCCAAAACAAAGCACTTACTGATCTTTGAATTCAGCAGTCTCAGGAATGTCCAAATCAATATAAACTCTTGTTCCACTTGTTGACGATAAGTTATACTCTCCTGGAATGCATAGGATTCATTAGGAAAAAAAGTACATTGAAGTTTCAATGAAATGATTACTGTAATCAGTGAGAGGTCTAGATTAGAGGGCATAGTATGTTGTAGACATGTACAATACAGAGGTAAATAATCCAACTTTGCCATGGTAGATAGATGCTAAAGATAATGACACTTGAGAAAATGTTTGTCACATTTTGAAAACCAATGGATCCTAAAAACCATGCTCTTGAAACGGATTAAAAAAAAGGAAAAGAAAAATATCTTTCAACAATGAAAAATGTAAAGGAAGGGAATGAATCTCCCAACAGTAAGTGATGAATACCTTTTTAATTCTTATACATTGAAATGATTTTTCTCTGCTCAATAATTTAGAGACAATTATCTTGATTCATTGGATGCTTACATAATAATTTAGCCAAAATACTTTGTATTTCAAACAATTGGATGATTTCTTATGTAGTTCAGAAGATGGTTATAAAGAGAATTAGAAAAGAGAAATGAACTTGCCTTTAAAAGTCTTGACAGTCAAACATGTAGCTATTATGACAAAAGGGCCTGGATTTTCAGTAAAGAAGCTCTCCTCAACTTCATTTGCAACTGATCCCCAAAGTGTAAGCTTCATTTCATGTCCTCTGTCAAAAATTTTCAATGTTACAGTGTAAGTTCATATAATATAAGTGCATGTATTAGTTTATCAAAAATAAATAAAGAAATAAAAAGTGCTTGTATTGAAAATAATTTCTTTTTTTTTTAAAAAAAAAAGACATACTCTATAGTCATGACATTTATGTTTCTCATCAAGACATTTGATCCTTTGATGCAAGGTTGCTCAATCGGTCGAACACCAATCACATTTGCAATGATATCTAGGCATTAAAAAGATGTGGATGTAATTATTTTCATATATAACAATAATATAATACATAATTATTAATAAATTTAATATAACGCATAATATATATAGAGATACCTGATAGCTGGACATGTTTATTAACGTGTTCATGTATTTTATTGTAGTCAACAAATTCGAATTTATGACGCGGTATATCAACATCAACCTCCTTTATTTCCTTAATGCTAGTTTTCAATGTGAACATGATCTTGATGTCATTGTCTACTGGTCTATACAATGCATTGCCATCAACCACTTGAAAATAAGAGAGTTCATAAAATTTTCCTTCTTGCAGAAGAGGCTTGAACTTTTTAGCAATATTATTTTTAATGATTGCATGTATTGAATTATTCTGCAAGTAAAGTGCATCAGTTTTATATAGATAGAGTTCATGGTATATATAATGATCAAACAATATTAAAAGCTATAGAAGAAAAACAAACCTGCTCATCGATTAAAATCATATCTAAACTAATAATATCATTATTTTTTGAGTTGATTGCATACCACATCCTTGATATTCTGACCTTGACTTTCCAATTTTCTTTGTGTTTGTCTATACAAAGCTGATTAAGGAGAGAATATTGCATCATCGTGGATCCCTACCTGCATAGATTAATAAATTTGAAAGTTTATAAAAATTCTCAACTCGATTTAGATACTGCATAGAATAAAACAAAACAAAGCAATATAACAAAGACATCAAAAAGTAATTAGCTTATTAAAGATAGAAAATAGTAATTAGCTTGTATTCAATTATGTTATAGACATGAAATTTAACAAAACAGTAAGCATATACGAAGTGCATAAATCAATTTGGAGAAGATAAACAGAAAAAAAAAAAATATATATATATATATATATATATATATATATATATATGAAATTATGTTACCTTTATTAGTTGGTTTCTTGAGTCAAAGATTGGTAAAAACTTCTTTATACACAATATTTTTTGTTTCAGACTTTTTCTCAGTGTCATCGTTAATGATGAGGAATTTTAGGCCATTTCTGCTTGTAACTCTAGACACTGCAACGTACAATTGCCCATGACTAAAAACAGGTTTTGGCAAATACACTCCAACATGTTTCAATGATTGTCCTTGGCTTTTATTTATAGTCATTGCAAAGCACACTGAAATTGGAAATTGTCGTCTCTTTAAAACGAATGGCCATTTTGAATCACTTGGAGATAATGTTATTCTAGGAATGAACACACGTTTGCCTATATTAGTGCCAGTTATGATTTCTGCTTCTATCACCCATGTAGCCAATCTTGTTATTATGAGTCTTGTTCCATTACAAAGACCTTCATTTTGATTCAAGTTTCTAAGCAACATTACAGGCAAACCTATTTTTAATGTCAGTTTATGGTTTGGCAATCCTGGAAATCTCAACGTGTTCAAAAATTCAACAGTATATAGGAGATCTTGGTCAGGAACATTTGAAGAAGCCTTGCATATAGAATCTGAACTTAGATATTCATGAACTTCTCCATTTAAGGATGACACAATATAGTCATTTAGTTCTTCTACAACTTCATTTGTAGGGGCAAGAATTGCCCTATCCTGTAGGTAACTTGGATCTGTGTATTTATTTTCCAAACCTGGATATGTGCTGTCAATAATATGTTGCATTGGATTCTCTGAAGGTTGGATAATCAAATCACTTGGAATTGAAATGTTGTAATCCCCATCTCCTTCTCCCAATTCACCATTACCTATTTTAAGAATCCACTCACTAAAGTCCTTTATAGATGATGTTTCTATTCCACTCATACCGTTCTGTAGAAGCCTCATATTTGTTTGGAGTTTAAAGACATTACAATCATTCCATAGATATGACTTGCTAATTGAGGATTGGACTATATCTTCTCGTCTTCCCTTTCTTACAACTGGAAGTATTTGTCGAAAATCACCCCCTAGAACTACAACTTTACCACCAAAAGGTTTTTCAGCATTTTGAGGATCTTCAATTTGTAGTATATCTCGTAACGTGCGATCAACAGCTTCAAAACAATTCCTATGTGCCATCGGTGCTTCATCCCAAAGTATTATACTTGTTTTTTAGAGAAGTTCCGCTGCTTGTGTTCTTTGCTTTATGTCACAGGTAGAGTCATCATTTACATTAATTGGGATATGAAATCTTGAGTGAGCAGTCCTTCCACCAGGAAGCAACAAAGCAGCAATTCCTGAAGACGCAACAGCAAGAGCAATTTTGCCTTTTGATCTTATACCAGACAGGATGGTTCTATAAAGATACGTTTTACCCATTCCACCATGTCCATAGACAAAAAACATTCCCCCTCTTTCAGTAGCAACAGCTTCCATTATAGAATTGTAGATTATTCTTTGTTCATTGTTTAGGCCAGAAATTAGGATCTCATGTTCTCTTTTCAGACTTGATACATCATACAACATTTCTTCTTGAATAAGTCTATTCCCATTCTGAATAAGATCCATATTTGGCTGGGGCATTTGTGGATAATCTCTAGGTGATCTTCCATATTGTTGGAGGATTTGTTCGATTTCATACAATCCATAATTTCTCAATTGGTCATCTGATAAAACTAGTTCTTGGAATTGGAGGATACGCCTTTGCCTATTTAGTATATCTTCTGTAATCAGTTTCCAGTTGGATTCCCAAAGACTTAATGGATCAGCTACCTCACAAAACAATAGCATTGTAACAAATAGTTGACGCAATTGTTGCCCACTGGCCCAATTCGAAGCTTCAATTAGGGAATCATGCCATTCTTTGTCGTCATCAAGAAGTCCAAGTGCATAACAGGCTTCCTTATAAGTTGGATAAGTAACATCATTTATAGTCTTTAATTCTTTAAAGTTTCTTGGACCTTTGACAATGTTAAGCAACATTCTCAAATAAAACCTTTCACCACTTGAAGGATGTGCGTAGTACACTCTTCCAATACAATATTTAGATTTCCTTCTTTGCCATTGCTTATCATTACTATGCCATACCCATTTTGTAGGAAATTCAGCATAAGTCAACTCTCGAGCATCTTCAAAAGCCTCATTTGTTTTCATCCATTCTGTAAACTTTGTTTCTTCAATACCAGGTATATTTAAAACATTATCCAAGCTTGTATTTTCCGGATAAATGATGGGATGTTCGTCTTCCAAATGAAAATTTAATCTTTCAACAGGTGGATATCGAAACTGAATTGGAAATTCAAATATTCTCCAACATGATTCAGAAGCTGAAATATATCTACAATCTAAGTATGCTTTTGTCTCATCAACAACAATTTCGGTCTCTTGTCCATCACTCCCAATATTTGGCAAATTCTCTTCTACAACAACTGTTGCTCTATCTGATCCCTTGTTTATATATTTAAACAAATATTTGATCGATCAAGATCTATTACACCATTCTACATTCAAATGGGATTGGTATTTCACCAAAAGATCTACATTATAAGGTACAACATATCGGTTATCCAAAAGAATTCCGTTCTTCTCTATTGTTTTTCCATCATTTCTCCTTCTATATACTGGAAAGCCTTCTTCATCAATTGTTGTTTCTTCATAAAATCTTTTCGGAAAATGTTTTGTACATTTACCATTCATCATGCACGGTGATTTCGGATTTGCAGATCCACATGGCCCATGCATCATAAATTTTTTTACAGCTTCATTAGCAACAGGATCGTCATCTAGATCTGGTATCTTAGCCATAATGATACCATCAATGTCTGTTGGACTTGGACACTTATCCTTTGGATCCAAGAATAGAAGAATATGTGCATGTGGGAGTCCTATTTTTTGGAATTCAATTGTATACACAATAGCAATAACTCTTCCAAAATGAGATTTATGCCTCAAATCATGTAATAGTTCATCTAATTTTAGCTTAAAAACCCTTGCTACAATATCTGGCCGATCCTCATATTTCAGGCCTTCTATAAATTCTAAGGAATGATTGATTTCTGACCATTTTGGATTGCAAGTAAATGTAAGAAATAAATCTGGGTAACTTGCCCATCTACATATCGCCATTGCATCTTGATAATTTTGAACCATGTACCTTGGACTTCCAGTAAATGAGGATGGTAGGACTATTCGTTTGCCTACGGTAATGGGATCTGTATCACCACGAAGAACGGCATCTTTCAAACCATAGTACAGCTCTGACCTCGATTTTTTTTGATTGAATCTAACCCATTGTAGTCTTTCTTCTTCGATAGAAGTGTATGCATCCACTATAAATTGTTGAAAAAGCCTCCTACCAAGCAACAATGTCTTGCCCTCATGAAAGCGTTGTTGAAGCCTATAAGCATAGTATTCTCTCATTGTTATTGATTCCCTTTTTCTAGAATTGCTCCCATTCAAATTCCTATAAGGTATACCAAGCATATACCCATCCTCACCATACGGAAAAAGTAATAGATATTGCAATGCCATAAAGCTTGGATGAGTTCCGTTTATATGTTGCAATCCTAAACTTCGATTCTCAACAATAATATCTCTATCAGAACTTTCAATATTAAAATCTCCAACAATAAGAGCAGCTATCTCAGACGTTACAGGTAAGTCATATTGCCTTTCACCAGAATTACGACTTCGTATTAAACGAATTCTGACATTATGTATATCTGATTCATCAAATCTGTCCCTGACCATTCTAAAACATTTAACCAATTGGTTACACTGATCTAACATTTCCATCAACCCAGTAACAATATCTGGATCCACATAATTTCTATCATCTTCACGTATAACTGCATCAATTCTATTTTTAACTTCATTATCAGTTTCATAAATATAAAGCTGTGCATACTTAGGTTTTTGGCCATGGACAGGAAGAAGTGATCCAATTCTATGATGAGTTTGACCATTTACACGGAACACATATGGACCAGAACCATTATTCACTGATCTATCAACATTACCCCCCAAAGAAGTGAAAGCAAAGAGAGAGTTGTAGATTCTTATCCCTAGTTGAAAGTTTATTGATCTCTCATCACTATTAATATTGAGTAAGTTTCCAAGAAAGGGTGGAGGTTCTTTCAATAGAGGGAGTTGAACTCTTCCTTCAGAACAGCACAAACTAAACTTTGGTTTTGTAGGCGTTTTTGACTTTACAGTTCTCTCTTCATACCAAAGTTGAGCTCCACAATGCTCACATACTATTGTTGGAGGTCCTAAATCCAATGGTTCCGTAAATTTTCCTATGACAACAAAAACAAAAATTCACTTTTTCTTCCTAATTTTAGAACTTTTTTGGGGGAACTAAAAAATGTAACACTTACGTTGTTTTCTGCTTTCATCATTAATGCTATATTGTCTACGTCGAATACTCCTTTCAAATGGCTCGTCATCTCTTGTTCTTGTTTGGCCTAGGTTACATACTAATTATTAGGTTACATACTAATTATGAGTTTTTTAAAGAAAAATATTTTTTTAATATGTCAATATCATACCCCTTCTATTTCTCTTTTCAAATAAAATTAATCTTCATCTCAATCTTGCATAGAAAGCAGAGTCCATGCTTGGGGAATAAACTAAAAGGAAAACATTCACAAAATTTTAACTCATAAATATAACTATATAGCAAAAACATATATTACAAATTAACAGTTACATGTTATAGAAAGGTGAAAAATTGAAGAAAAATATAGCATGCACATATTAACTTCAGAATTAAAAAAACATTAAGATATGATTATTTGATAAAATGTTCAATTTCTCTCTACAAACATATTACCAATAAATATACAATAAACAGTACAGAATAAAAGAAATACTGGTAAATACCTGACTTTCCCGGTCTTGTGGTTGTATTACCAAATAAGCAAGATATCAAAATTCTAAATCCCTACCTGCAAAACCAATAGAAGACAATGATAAAAGCAGATTTAAAACAGCAACCATATGAACACTATTTAGGAATTCTATCAAACTCTTGTGAGAAGCCAATAACAAGAACATATGTACAACCAACAAACATCATTATTATGTACACATATATACAGCCAACAAAAAAAAAAAAAAAAAAAAAAAACTCTTGACACACACAATGATAGTACTTAAGAGGGGGAAAAGCTGGAAAGGAAAGTACAAATGAAAAAAGACGCTTGCTTAAATTTAGCATCATCAATGTGCTCTTAAAGTAGCAGCAAAGCTGGAAAGGAAAGTACAAATGAAAAAAGACGCTTGCTTAAATTTAGCATCATCAATGTGCTCTTAAAGTAGCAGCAAACATTTACTTAAGAGGGGAAAAAACTGGGAAGCACAATCCCTGAGGTATATATTTGTCTCTCCCTATGTATCTTCCATTACTATGTGCAATAGCCTTCAGCCTAGTATGGTTTAGGATAAAATCAGAATGTGGCATTCAAGACTTCAAAGGGAAATTTAAAAGGTGTTTACAGCTCCCAAAAATGTATCCTACAATTAGTATACTTTCTCCTTGACTGATAGAATTAACAGAGATTATTCAACTAGTACACCACATAGTAAGAACAACACACAAGCAGGAGAGATATTCAACTATTTCTATTGAATTTGCAAATACATTTATTGTGTCACAAAAATCTGTCATCAGAACATCTAAATTCAGGAAAAGAAGAATTAATTTCAAAACAAAAAACATAAATAAAATAAAATAAAAGAAGAAGATGAAAGAAAAAAACAAAGGTGATTTATGAATAGCATACTTGATTATCAAAAGCAAATTCCTAAATTCAAATTAAATGGTTGCATGTTCTCTAACTCAAATTCCTATATCACAATTGCAAATAATTATATAAAATTGATACAAACTATGCATAGACAATCAGTAAGCTTTTTTTTTTTCTTTTTTTAAAAAGTACCAAGCGTGAGAAAGTAGAGACAATCAATACCTGCCATAGAGACTACAAACGGAGAAGAGAGAGAAATAGTAGCATGAGAGGAGCAGGCCTCAGCCAAAAAACATCATTATTATGTACACATATATACAGCCAACAAAAAAAAAAAAAAAAAAAAAAAAAAAAAAAAAAACTCTTGACACACAAATATTTGGTACTACAAAAGATGCAACCAAATTTGTGAATTAAATTATCTCATTGAATTAAATTATCTCATTCATGACATGGATCGAAAACTTTTACTATATTGGTTTCATTATGAATGCATGAAAGGATAATGCCCGTATGAGAAACATCAAGCCACCCCATGACCAGGAAAAAATGCGACTTTACTTTGTTTCAGGTATGGCACATGGGAATAAAAGAACTGAGAACTAAAACATCACATTGACTTCCACGCAACAATGAAAGCAAAGTCTGGATATGAAAAGTTTGTGATTATGGCTTATATTCTAGATATTGAGGAGCCACTAAGAACCTAACACACATCAAGCTAATGTTTTAAAACAGAGGTTTGCTTGGTAGAAAGCATAAAAATATTCTAAATGCATTTCAACTCAGAGACTCACTTGAATTCCTCCCTTAATTTTATCCACGTCAAGCCCAAGTTAATGGTTGAATAATCATTCCCAACAAAACTCAGCCAATTTAAGAAGAAAAAAAAAATTCTTTTTAATATTAAACTAACCATTCAAGAAATTCTCAATTTTCAGATCAATCAAAATAAATCCCAGTATCTATTACTATGAAAAGTTTTATCTTAGGTTCAGTGCTGCAAACAGCATCAGTGTCTCATAACAAATGCCCCATTATGTTAATAAAGAGTACCCAACCAAGTTAAAGTACCATTCAGATTTCCATGAAGCAAAAATCTTCAGAAAGATCAAATTGAACAAAACTCAGCCAATTTAAGAAGAAAAAAAAAAATTCTTTTTAATATTAAACTAACCATTCAAGAAATTCTCAATTTTCAGATCAATCAAAATAAATCCCAGTATCTGTTACTATGAAAAGTTTTATCTTAGGTTCAGTGCTGCAAACAGCATCAGTGTCTCATAACAAATGCCCCATTATGTTAATAAAGAGTACCCAACCAAGTTAAAGTACCATTCAGATTTCCATGAAGCAAAAATCTTCAGAAAGATCAAATTGAACAATTTCAAAGACTACAATTTGCCTACACAAATCAATGTGTTTCTAACCTGTCACCCTAAGCACTAAAAACCTTTACAAATTTCCATTAAGTTCAGTCCCGTGGCTCAGTTTCCACACAAAAACAATTCAATCACTAAAAATAAGGATTATTAACACAAAAACATATAACTAAAATTCAAAAAAAAGTTAAATTGATTATCTAAGTGTGTGCACAAAAACTACAATTCTATAATTAGCTCAGTTTCCACACAAATTGAATAGCCGTGAAAAAAAAAAAAAAAAAAAAAAAAAAAAAAAAAAAAAAAAAAAAAAAAAACATACCTACAAATTGAATAGCCGTGAAAAAAAAAAAAAGCATCGTGAAAGTTTTATATGTATAGAGTTATAGAGTCCTAATCTATATAGAGTTCGGATTCAGAAAAAAAATATATATATTATAGGTTTATAAGATAATACCTTTGGGCCGGTCTCGATGGGCTGGGTCGGTTGCATTGCCGACCGGCATAGTTGTTGGGCCATGGGCTGGGGAAGAGTGGAAATTGAGCGATGGGCTGGGGAAGAGTGGAAATTGAGCGAATTGGATTTGGGTATGGTGGGATCTGTGGCCATGGGCTTGCCGTGGAAAGGCAGAGGCAGAGGATCGGTCTGTTGGGTCGGATTGGTATCGGGCTGTTGGGTGTTGCCGTGGAAAGGGAGAGGCAGAGGATCGGTCTATTGGGTCGGATCGGTGGGTCTTGCCGTGGAAAAAAAATGACAAAGAATCGGAGAAGGCATGTCCGGTATCGTGAAAGGATCGTTGGGTCTTGCCATCGAAAAGAAATAGCAGAGAATCGGAGAAGGCAGGTCCGGTATCGTGAAAGGGAAAGCTATTCCTGTGGTTATGGAGGTCCGATATCGTGAGTCTTGCTGTGGAAAAGAAATGGCAGAGAATCGGAGAAGGCAGGGCCGGTATCGTGAAAGGGAAAGCTACCGGTATCGTGAAAGGATCGTTGGGTCTTGCCGTGGGTCTTGCCGTGGAAAAGAAATGGCAGAGAATCGGAGAAGCCAGGGTCTGGTATGGTGAAAGGGAAAGCTATTCGTGTGTGGAGGGGCAAAGAATCGGAGAAGCCAGGTCCGGTCAGGTGAAAGGGAAAGCTATTCGTGTGTGGAGGTCCAGTATCGGGAAAGCTATTCGTGTAATTGGTAATTGTTTTTTTGTTTTATTATTTGGTAATTGTTTTTTTTTTTTTTTTAATGATGTGCTGACGTGGAAAATTGTGGAAGCTTCAAAAGCTTCGGTTTTATATATATATATATATATATATATATAGATAATAATAATAATTAATAGTTAGAATCCAAAAAACAAGACCCAAAAAACAAATTAAAATAAAATAAAATAAAAAAGAAAGAACACGCATGAGACACAAATAAAGAAAAAGACAAACAAGGTCAAGAACTTAACCTTAAACTAAATAATAGTCTATCTAGAAAATAATATGGGAAAAAAAGTGGGGAAAAAAGATATATGAGACACAAATAAAAAGGAAGAAAAAAGACAATCAATAACTTTTGCCCTGTCTTGGGTTGTACCTAGATCGATCCCAGATTTGATTTTTGGTTGGTGGAATTGGTTGGGGAAGCACTCGTCTCAAATATGGAATTTAGTTCCGTTGTGCATCTTTTGGTGTATTTGGAAGGAACGGAATTGGCGGACTTTTGAGGATTTGAATAGTTCCGGTGATCAGATGCTTGCTTCTTTTAGTGGGACTCTTTTTGATTGGTCTCGAGCTTGGGGACTCACGACTAGTGATTCTCTCCCTTCTTTCATTATCTCTGTTTCTCTTTGTAATTAATCTGTGGATTGGTTTTCTTTTTTGCTTTTTCTTTTTTTTCCTTCTTGTATTTTCTAGGTTTGCTCTATGTTCTTCATGCATAGAGTAGCCATTCGTATATATAACATTCTTACTTATCAAAAAAAGAAAAAGAAAAAAGGCAATCAATATGTCAAGTATGTAACCTTAAACCAAACCCAAATGTTCTAAAAAAAAAAGAAAAAAAAAAAAAAGAAACAAGATTGGAGATGGTTAGTATATCAAGTGAAGGTCTGATACCACTTGTTGGGGAGTTAACATATTAGGGAAACTCCAATAAAATATTTAAATAGCATTTAGGGATACCAATCTATATATCTATATACTACTAAAAGCTGAAGCATGGCATTTAATGTTGCTACACTCACGTTGAGCCACATCAGCAGTCATATCATTATTTTTTATTTCCAATTTTTTTATATAATTTTAAAAAAAAATTCTCATTTAAGGTGACTTAAAATTCCATTATTTAAAAATTAAAATATCTTTTAACCATTATTTTTATTATTAATTTTCCAAAACTCTCACTCCCTTTTACCTCTTCATCTCCCCACTACTTTCTACTTTAATATCATTATTTCTTTACCTTTTTATTTTCCCTTATTTTGACTTTTCTTATTCTCAACATCTTACTATAAATTTGACATTTTCTTTTTCATTATATGCATAGTTTTCTCACACAAAAAAGGTTAATTCTCTCTCTCTCTCTCTCTCTCTCTCTCTCTCTCTCTCTCTCTCTCTCTCTCTCAATTTGTTTTTCCTTTTTTGTTTGATTTTTTTATTTTTATTGCATCAATTCTTTAGGTTGATGAATTTTTGTGTTAATTAGAATTCTACTTTAGGTTAATGCAATTTAGTTTTGTGTCTTAAGTTGTTATCTTTTATATTCTCTTTGATTAAATATTATCCTACTGCATTATATATACATATAGTATGTAATAATATAATGTTCTTATATTACATAGAATGACTTGGATAATTTGAATTTTATTGCTATATATTTTATTTTTACTCTTTTTTCCTCTCATCTTATTTTATTCAATTATTCAACATTTAAATCCAATCACATCCTCTATACTATTAAATTATGCAGCACAAATCAAGAAAAAGGCTAGACACAAACTTGCCTTCCTTACCATACATTGGGGGAATTAAAATATTTGTGTGATAAAGGGTCATATAATTTATAATTTAGATAGCGCCCTTTGAATGTGTCTAGGCCCATAGATTGAGCAATTTGTAGACTTAAAAGGCTATTGAAAATGAACTTTTTGAATCAAGTCTAAAAAAATATGAACTACCATATATTATTTAGATAAAATCTTTTATCATAGATACATTAATATTTTTTTTGCCACAAATTTAAATCACGCAAACTTAATAATTTTATATTATATGTTAGCATTGTCTTTGCTTCTTCTTCTTCTTCTTCTTCTTCTTCTCAAAAATATTATGTATCATCTTTAAAGGATGCCAAGTTGCCAACAATATTGATCTCATGGGAATAGTTACATAAAATATTGAGAAAAAAATGTTTTATATTACAATCTACTAAAAATGTTTTTTTAAATATTTAAATTTTTCTATTTTTCATATCACTGATGTGTTTTACAACTATCACATGTGTTAACTTAAGTCTTAATATTCTTAAGTTGTTTCAGCAGAAAGAAAAAAAAAAGTTGCCACAAAAGAGTTTATGTAAAGTTTTTTGCAAAATGAAATATTTGTTTTGTAAGGCAACCAAACTTAATAATTTGCAAATGATGGAACTATTCGCAAAAATATTTGCATAGTTATATAGTTCCAGGCTTCCAGCTAAAGCAATTGTGTATACTTTTAGTCTGCAAAAAACACACATCTACAAATGATTAAACGTTCATTTTGGGTAGATTTTAATTGATCTTTTAGTCTTCAAATTTTATTTTCTATCCTTCCATTTTCCTTCTCAACCAAACAAAAAAGTTTTCTATCTTTCCACTTTTCTACCATTCCAACTAAACACTAATGAGAAAAATTAAAATATTTTCTATTCTCCTACATTTTCATCCTCTCCCCATTTCTATCCTCCCACTTTTCAACTCCTCCAATCAAACAGACCCTTAATTTGCTCATCTACACGTTAGAGGATATGCATCATAATTGAAGAATGAAAATACGATGTCTACAAACACACAAAAAAAAAATTTACAATATTTTTCACAACTATTAATGTGATATTGTGACTCAAATAGCATCATTTTTACATATCATGCCACTTATACAACTTTTATTAGTATCAATCATAACATACTTGTTAGGTATACATATATAAATGAAAGTTACACTTAAAAGATAAAAAATAAAGTATTTAATATGAAATAATCTGGCCTAGCCTTGTAACCTTAAAATTTTGAATTAAGTGGCATATATATACCATATATTAAAGATTCTTGTAAAATAAAGTTAATATAAAAACAAGAAAAAGAAATATTATAGCAAAATTATATCTAAATTACTTCTTCTCTTTAGTGGTCATTCATGATTCACCACATCATACTATTTCTAATATTGAGTGCATGTCTCTTCTTGCTCTCTCTCAATATTTCTCCTTTTTATTTGTTTTATAGAGGAAAAAAGAAAAGAAAAAAAGAGGACAGATAGCTTGCAATTATGGTCCGTTTAGATTGAGAGAAAGGGAGGGAGAGTAGAGTAGAGTAGAATTGGCTCAAAATTAGCCTATTTTCAGCCAACTCTATTTTACTTCCCTTTACTCCCCCATTCTACCCCCTCAATCCTAACTAACATTGCATCTATTTGTTTATACTTTCCCTCCTTCTCCCACAATTAGGCATAACTGCATAAGAGCAAGAAATATTTTCTTTACCAAGGGACAACTTGGATAAAATAATAGTAATAAAAAAAGGGACAACTTAGATCCCCCGGCAAGTCACCCACATGGCCACATGGAAAAAGAGAGATTTTGACAGTTTCTTTCTTTTTTTCTTTTTTTTCTTTTTGAGAAGAAAATTTTATCATTGATATTATTTCAAAACATTAATATATTTTACAAAGCAATCAAAGAGATTAGGAGGAATAGACTTTATCCAAACTAACAAATGAAAAGAAATTCTCGCTCTTTGAACTAAGACATGAGCTAAAATATAAAGAGAAGTTCTGTAGCATAAAACGTGTTTTTGATAATATGCACAAAGATGTATGCAGCATCTTATTACTCTTGTACAAACGGAGTCATTTCAAAATGCCAAATTTTGGAATTCGTGGAGTCGTGGACATAAAATACAATACAAGACAAGCTCATAAAAGCTGGGAGTGATGGATTTAATGCATGGCCTATAAACATAGCATCCGGTTCCAAAAATTTTGGGTTGAACTGAACACAAGCAAATTAGTGAGCTCAAAAGATTATCATGCCTTAAAAATGTTTTTTAACCCAACTAGTATCTACTCAAAAAAAAAAAAAAAAAAAAAAAACTCCAACTAGTATATTTGTTTTCGGTTGGGTTTAGAGGTTATAGAGGGTAAAATTTGGATTGAGAGTCTTGTGCCCATTATTGTTTAGCCTGACGTGAATTTAGGCTGCATTGGTTGATTTGAGTCTTAATCAGGGATTGTACAAACCGGACTTGGGGTGCATTTTTTAACATTGTTTCGATTTTCAAATAAGGTGAAATTATGAAAGACAACTTTAGCTAGTTGTAGGCCTATGCATTGCACAATTTTGGCCATGAAATGATAAAATATATAATTTTATTGAGAAATAATGAATATAAATTGAATAGAAGCCATACACGTGGTAATTAGACAAAGTATTGTAGAAACATGACTTTCTTCGCATAGTTTGTGGGGCCTACCACTGGCGTAAGAGGTATTTTCCTTTGAGGAATCATCCTCCAACGCCTCTTCCACCATTGGTTAATTAAATTTATTTGGAGCAGAAGGGTTTGTTCACATGACCAAGGATACTTTGACCAAGTATATTTGTCAGCTCTTTTTACTGTACCATCAAATCCTGTTTACAGGAATTTTTATACAACCCAGATGGTATAAATTCATTGCCTCCCAAATTGATAATCAACGATATTTTATACCCCCACGGTTGATAGGTCCCATAAACCGCGGGAGAGGAAAACCATTCTCCTTTGAGGTGGATGATTTTCCTTTGAGGGTCACATCCATTCCGGGGTGAAATGGCCTACCATGGTTTTCCTTTGAGGGTCACATTCATTCCGGTGCATTCCGGGGTGAAGAAATGGCCCACCATGGTTTTCCTTTGAGGGTCACATCCATTCCGATGCGGTGAAGAAATGGCCCACCATGGTTTTGATGCGGTGAAGAAATGGCTTTTCCTTTGAGGGTCACATCCATTCCGATGAGGTGAAGAAATGGCCCACCATGGTTTTGATGCGGTGAAGAAATGGCTTTTCCTTTGAGGGTCACATCCATTCCGATGAGGTGAAGAAATGGCCCACCATGGTTTTCCTTTGAGGGTCACATCCATGGTGGGTCATTTCTTCACCGGAGTGGATGTGACCCTCAAAGAAAAACCATGGTAGGCCATTTCACCCTGGAATGGATGTGACCCTCAAAGAAAAATCATCCACCTCAAAGGACTATATAATATAACTAATAAGCACACAAGCCTATATCACCACAACCCAAAAGAGCTCCCTTCTGACTCCTTTTGAGCACACTAAGCTAGCATAACATGACTTCTCTCCCTTCCACTCTATCGTCCTCTTTGTCTTCTCCCCCGAACGGGTAACAATAGCTGAATATATCTTTTATTAACATTTCTTTTCAAATTTTGTTTTTGCTGCTTCCAGTATTGATATAATTAATTAGTTTCCTCTTGTTACTGCAGGGAAGAAATGCCGTTGCTTTTGGACGCTAAACTTGCTGCTCAAGTACTGAGCTTGATCATCCTCATCATCGCTCTCATCCTTGCACTACGCAAGTTTACAACTAACAACACTGGTGGTGGTACCCAAACACTTCCTGGCGGCGACAGCGCTACCATCAGCAGCGGCCAAGACAATATCCAACTCGTAGCTCTGAACGTCTCCCCAGCCTGATGAGACTGCAATATACTATATTGCCATGTAGGCTTCATCGTTACAGCTTGTTTTGGAGAAAATCACCTTCATGCTTTAAGTTGGTTAGTTAATTAGTTTGAATTACGTGAAATAAACTCTGTACGAGGCTTGCAGTTTGCCTCTTGTTCTGTATTATTTTCATATTTTGATTGATTAATGAAAAGAAAAGGTGATCTTACTGCAAACCTTCCTGGTTGTGTATATTTCTCATTGTTTCTGTACATGTCATGTACTGGATTTACTCCAAAACTTGCTTCTTTTGGTTTTTTGGTGCGGAGAAACGTGCTGAATTCATTCTTAATTCATTTTTTATTAATTAGATTTTTTTTTCCTCTTTAAAAAAAGTGTGGATTTGGGCATTTTCTTTCTGTTGACCGTTTGGGAAGTTTTTATACCGGAAATTGATTTGGGCCTCCAAATCCTTTACTTCCATTTTGGGCTCTCAAAAAATCAAAATAAAGATATGGATTTGGATGGATCTATATGAAAGCCCCAAATCAGCATGGGAAGGAGAGTCCAAATCAAACAAACAAACCAAAAAAAACATGGAAAGGAGAGGTCACTTTTTTAAATTTTCATTTTTGGCATGGTTCTAAGTTGTTTCCCTAATTGCCAATCAGCGATTATGATTTATGCATATCCAATTGCTCTTTCGGATAATTATTAGAGAGAAAACAAAAATTGATCTTTGGGATGATTTTTTTTTTTTTTTTTTTTTGATAGGCTCTTTGGGATGATGGGTTGTCTTTTGGTTATGTTTGCCTTGTCCATTTGGCATCTACTCTTGTCTTTAATTACTTTTTGGGATGATGGAGTAATGTTATTATATGCTTAAACTATTTTATAACATTCTTACAAATAGTTGGTGTGGCAAATTTTTATCGTTTCTTATTTAAGCCCACTAATAACATCATATTTTTACTTATTAATAACCAACTACTGCATCAACAATTTATAAAATAGTTTGACTTTAGATTTTTCTTAATTATGCCGTATGAACGAGTCCTTACCAAATGCCAAATTTGGGTGGTGGACTTAAAATAAAATATAATACAAGTGCATAAAAGTTGGGAAGTGATGGATTTAATGCGTGTCTTAAAAACAGATAATCCAATTCCAAAATTTTGGGTTGAACTAAAGGTCTGTTTGGATAAAACTTATTTTACTGAAACTGAAAACACTGTAGCAAAATAATTTTTAAATATGTGAATAGTGCCGTGGGATCCATTTTTAATGAAAAAGTGGTTGAAAAGTGGAGTTTGTGGGTCTCGTAAATAGTGCATGGGTGCACTGTTCATGGGAGAAAAGTCAAAATCTACTACTGAAATGAAAAAAAAAAAAAAAAAAAAAAAAAAAAAAAAAAAAAGAAGAAGATAGAGAGAGAATGCAGACGCTCAACGTGGATTCAAACCCCACCTGAATATAAGAAGATTCATAAGCCCAAAAAATTATCATGTCTTATAAATTATTTTTTAACCCAACTAGTATGTATGTTTTCGGTTAGGTGTAGAGGTTATAGAGGGTAGAATTTGGATTGAGAGTCTTGTACCAATTATTGTTGAGCCTGACGTGAACTTAGGCTGGATTGGGTCTTAATCAGGGATTGTACAAACTAGGCCAAGGGGGGCAATTTTTAACATTGTTCGATTTTCAAAATTATTTGAAATTATGAAAGACAACTTTAACTGATTGAAAGCCATGCATTGAACGATTTTGGCCATGAAATGATGAATTATAGTATAATTTTAGATAATAAGAAAGCAACGACCAACAAAGAGAATATTACAGAAGAACCTATCACATAAACAATCAGGAACAATATAAATCACATAAGCTCAACACATGTAGATAACAACAATGGCGGAACCAGGAATTTATACATGGGGTCATATATAAATTTTTTTTTGTGTGTGTATAAAATATAAAATAGTAATCTACAATACTTCATTACTGAATATGTATAAACAAAAGTATATTTAATTAACATTAAACAATCATTCAAATGTCAATACATAAAAAAATATATATTATAAACAACAACCAAATACATGTGTATATATTGTTTATAATATATTGTTATATTAATTATTATAATAATAAATAATATATTATAAGGAATTTAAAAAAGAAAGCAATGAAAAGAAAAGAAAAATTAAAACAAAAATATACAAATACCTGGAAAGTGTTAAAAACTTATGGGTCAACTAGTCTAAGGGGCATAGATAGAGCATTGTACACTACAATCACATCATCATTTTTTGTTTCCAATTTTTTTAATATATTTTTTAAAACATTTTCTCATTTAAGGTGACTTAAAAATTTCATTTTTTAAAAAATTAAAATATCTTTTAACCATTATTTTCATTATTAATTTTCCAAAACTCTCCCTCCCTTTTACCTCTTCATCTCCCCATTACTTTCTACTTTAATATCATTATTTCTCTACCTTTTTATCTTCCTTTATTTTGACTCTTCTTATTCTCAACATCTTACTATAAATTTGACATTTTCTTTTTCATTATATGCATAGTTTTCTCAAACAAAAAAGGTTACTTCTCTCTCTCTCTCTCTCTCTCTCTCTCTCTCTCAATTTGTTTTTCATTTTTTGTTTGATTTTTTTTTTATTGCATCAATTATTTAGATTGATGAATTTTTGTGTTAATTAGAATTCTACTTTAGGTTAATGCAATTTAGTTTTGTGTTTTAAGTTGTTATCTTTTATATTCTCTTTGATTAAATATTATCCTACTGCATTATATATATATATATATATATATATATATATATATACATATAGTATATAATAATATAATGTTCTTATATTACATAAAATGACTTGGATAATTTGAATTTTATTGCTATATATTTTATTTTTACTCTTTTTTCCTCTCATCTAATTTTATTCAACATTTAAATCCAATCACATCCTCCATACTATTAAATTATGTAGCACGAATCAAGAAAAAGGCTAGACACAAACTTGCCTTCCTTACCATACATTGGGGGAATTAAAATATTTGTGTGATAAAGGGTCATATAATTTATAAGTTAGATAGCACCCTTTAAATGTGTCTAGGCCCATAGATTGAGCAATTTGTAGACTTTTTTTTTTTTTTTTTTTTTTTTTGAGAAATAGCAATTTGTAGACTTAAAAGGCTATTGAGAATGAACTTGTTGAATCAAGTCTAAAAAAATATGAACTACTATATATTATTTAGATAAAAACTTTTATCATAGATACATTAATAGTTTTTTTGGCCACAAATTTAAATCATGCAAACTTAATAATTTTATATTATGTGTTAGCATCGTCTTTGCTTCTTCTTCTTCTTCTTCTTCTCAAAAATATTATGTATCATCTTTAAAGGATGCCAAGTTGCCAACAATATTGATCTTATGGGAATAGTTACATAAAATATTGAGAAAAAAATGTTTTATATTACAATCTACTAAAAATGTTTTTTTAAATATTTAAATATTTCTATTTTTCATATCACTGATGTGTTTTACAACTATCACATGTGTTAACTTAAGTCTTAATATTCTTAAGTTGTTTTAACAAAAAGAAAAAAAAAATTGTCACAAAAGAGTTCATGTAAAGTTTTTTGCAAAATGAAATATTTGTTTTGTAAGGCCACCAAACTTAATAATTTGCAAATGATGGAACTATTCGCAACAATATTTGCATAGTTATATAGTTTCAGGCTTCCAGTTAAAGCAATTGTGTATACATTTAGTCTTCAAAAAACACACATCTACCATTGATTAGAAGTTCATCTTAGGTAGATTTTAATTGATCTTTTAGTCTTCAAATTATATTCTCTATCCTTCCATTTTCCTTCTTAACCAAACAAAAAAGTTTTATATCTTTCCACTTTTCTACCATTCCAACTAAACACAAATGAGGAAAATTAAAAATTTTTCTATAATTTTACATATAATTTTGCATTTATATATTCATCTACTTTAATTTAGATACTTATAATTTAATAATGAAATCTATAAACAAGATAATTAAAACAATCATATTTCTACAATTCAAAAAGTCGCAATTTCTTTTTTCAAAAAAAAAGCCTTTTACATTTCCTAGGAATTATTTTTAATTTTTTTTTTATAAAACCTTTGACATACCACTAACCTAACCACATCATACAATACATTAAAAAAATTTAAGGCTCATTATTACTTCTGTTAATATATTATGGATATCTTAATTGATTGCGATCAAACTAGAGAAATGCCTTTCATATTTCCTTGAAAATTTAGAAGGAAAAAAAAAGGGAAAACCTTTGACATACCACTAACATAACTACATTTATAACTATTTAAGCTATCCATGATATCTATTTCTTATTGATAACCATAAAATTTACAACTAGGAAGGGAACATACAAAGTAATGAAGAATAAATGAAGGAAGAAAAAAAATAAATGAAATCAAAAATCAATTAATAACCATTATTTAGAAAATAAAAATGTGGTCAGGAGGAGTAAGACATAAAATAGAGATGGTTATACAGAAGACATTGAAAACTTTATAGTGCAATAAAATCAACCATTACTTTCACTTAATTAAATCAATAATCAACAATTAAATATAATAATACAAAATTTAAACTTAAAACTAATCAAACTCTTTTTTTTTTTTTTAGAGAAACACACACACACACACATATATAGGGGAAGGGGGATGAGATAAGGGAATATACTCATACGCCAACACCAAAACTGCATGCAAAACTAATCAAACTCTAACTAGGGAAATTATATATATATATATATATATATATATATATATATATATATATATATATAAAATCATAATCTTCATACACCATAACTTAAAAAAATTTAATGAATTGTATTAAAAAAAAATTTAATGAATAGTCTTACCTCTTATTTAATGTTTATGTTATGCAAATCATCAACCAATAAATATATGATAATGGTAAAAAACATTATAGACAAGATTATGAAAATATATATAAATATATATATATATATATATATATATATTGTAGGGACACGATTTTTAACGATCCAAGGATGACGTTGGGCTCGTATGTAAAGGGCCCGAACAATATGATTTGTAGAGAGTGGGTTTGGAAAGGCCTGCTCTTGGGCGCTGGGCATCGGTCTGGTCCTGGTTGCACGAGAGCTCATACAGAGATAGGTTTGGACTGTATAGCTAAGCCTTGCATCGATGTAATTTGAAAGGTTTGACTCCTCGGAATTAGTCCGAGGAGCATTACATTCTCAACATTCTTCCTCCTTTTTCCTCCCCCCTCCTTTTTAGCTCTCTTTCCCTTTTATACTAGTATTCACTTCCCGTTCTTCATCTACGTGTCGGTTTTTCCTTGTTTGGGGTAATTACTCGTCCTATCAATCCATACGTCAGAGTGGTTGGGAAAAGTTGGATAGCATGGTATGGAGTATGGGCTTGTCAGGCGCTGGGCTCCACATCATGGCGTTGGCAGTTTTCTCCCTTGTACTGCTCTTGTACTGAGTTTGTCCTTTTCTTCAGGCGTTTTTATGAGATGTTGGACGTGAGGTCATCCTTGGCCATATCCTTGGGCCTTCTAGGAGCTTCATTGCGCGTCCTCGGCGGTTGGGCTTTATTGGCCAGGGCTTTGGGCCCTTAACACAAAGTGGGCTGGGACCTCAGATTTCGAGCCCCACATATATATATATATATATATATATATATATATATATATATTTTGGGATACAATTATGAAAAATATGATAAAACTATTTTTTTTTAAAGCTCTTTATAAAGTATAGAGACTAAAATAGTATTTTATCTAAAAAATTATCATACACAACGCGCTGGTCTACAACTAGTTAATTTAAAAGCTAAACTCTATGAGTTTGGGCCCAAGTATGATATATTAACAAATGTGAGACTTCACTCTCACTTATATTAACAAAAAAGAAAAAGAGACAATGAGAATAACACACTCATCTCAAGAAATTCAATTCACCTAACTAGCAATACTTTTATCTTATGTGTGAGCGTGAATGACAATTGTGTGTCACTTTACATGATTCAAGTAATTAAATGAGGAGCACTATACAAGCAAATAATTAGTATTGTACACAATATTTATTCATAATGTCTTTCTCAGTTATAAATAGCACACATACTCAATATATTTTACTTCTTCTTGTTACTTTATCATTTGAAATAGTGGAAATGCTTTAGCCCATGTTGTAGCTAAATGTGCTACTTCTCTCAAATCCTTTTTCTGTTGTAATAAGAACTCCCTGCCTAAGTCTGTTCAGAGTGTATGGAGGAAGAATATAGTTTTAGTTTGTGCATAATGAAATTGGTGTTTAACAAATAAAAAAATCATTTGAAATAGTGGAAGAAACCAAAGATTAATAATAAAAAGTGGTAGTGCCCTTCTTAAACTTACTCCCATAATAAGAAATAAAGTAAATATTTAATATAGTTTTGACTTGTCATGATATGGGATGGTGAGTGAGAGTTGAGCTTCATAAGAGGAGGAGATTGCATCAGTAGAGGAGGCTACAAAGGTGAAGGCAGATGAGGCGATGGGGGCGGAGAAGGAGGTGAAGATGACAGAGGAGGGCTACAGTAGTAGTTAAGGATGCTATAGAGGAGAAAGAAACCTATGTGGCAGGCCGTCCAGTCGATTGAATAATCCTACATAAATGATTGCGTGTTCTTCTTTAGTTTGTAGATTTGAAAGTAGTCATTTTATTGTGGGCATTTTGAAATATAAATCTATTTTTTCAAAATATCTTTGATGCCACAATAAGTGAGTGATGAAGCCTACAAATACACAATTTTAATTGCATCTCTTCCTTTTAAAGGAGTGATAAGTGAAGAACTCAGTAAGCGACGACACTGCTACTGATCAAGCCCCACAATATGTATAAGTGTGTCTTTCACTTCTAAAAATCCTTGATAATGTAAAGTTATTGACACCATATTGTTATACTCTACTTTGAACACAATGATGGACAAGTTTCGTTGCAGTCATCAGTCATACCAAACTCAATACACTCTCAATACACTCAGCACAAGCGTTCTCCGCCATCTGCAAGACTCCGAATTAGTTTAAATCAAGAATTAAATAAAATAGGTAGAATTAGAAATTTGACCTTAGGGGGAAAATGTAATTTTGAAAAACTTGGGAGCAAAAATTTGATTTGGAAAAAGTTTAGGGGTCCTTTTGACTTTGAGTGGGCTGCAAAACATTCCTTCGATCTTGTGAACTCTCATTCACCATGTGATATCTAAGTAGATTGCAAGCTACAACACTTTGAGAGAGAGATATATATTGATAGAAACATTGTTATAGTTTGATTGCAAGCCACATACAAACTTAGACAATATAAGTCTCATATTCATGACATTGTTCATATGAGCACATTATTATGTTAGTGTTAGAGTTTGATTTGCTTAATCAAGCCTAAACTTATACTTGAATTTGACTCATTTACTAAATAGACGAGCATAAACAACTTTTTCTTTTTTGAGTCAAGCCTGAAATATTTATGAATTGCCCGATTTATTTAGAGTCCTAGATTTTAATCTATATGGAAAATCTCCTCTCCATTTGCTCTAAGTATCAAACTATCTCCTAATTACCCTCATTTACTATGATCTCTAAATATTATCATGTCAAATCAAAATTCTTCAATCACTTCATGGACACCCCTTTCGTAATACTATTAGGCCTTTTCCATCTCTAATCGTCCTACCCAAATTTTTAAGGCAGCCCATATTTCTAGGCAAAATGGTAGATGAACCAGGCCCATGGGCTCCTCTTGCATCAATAAATTTATTTATTTTTCCATCAAAATAAATATTTAAAAAAAAAAATACCGCAGGTAGGCAATTTACATCCCACGTGTCAAATCTCTACCCACCAAAAAAAAAAAAAAACTCTTATCAATTTTTGTTTTCTGTACTAGTTGCAATAGTGTGCAAAATTTTTGTGAGGACAAGACAAAACCTGGGTCTTTTCTCGGTTTGCCAGCCTTTTCAAGCTTCTCCGGTGACCATCATTCCAGTGACTTCTCCAATCATTACTTAAATATCGATACTTTCTTGATTTATTTAGTTGTCTCGATTCATGAATCCAATTTACTATGATTTTTTTTTTTTTTTTTTTTGGTTTTCATAATTTCCAAATTCTAGTTCTTTTCCATGTTTGTTTGTCTTAGCAGCAAGACAATGAATGAATTCCAGGATTTAACCTTTGAAAAATGTATTTGAGGAGGGGCAGTAAAACCCACAAAGATTTTATGCAAATAAAGTGTTCTATCATATATACTTAGCTTATACTTACCCACAAACAAAAAATGAACTATATATGTGATTAGCTTATACTTAGCTACCCACAAACAAAAAGTGAACTATATATGTGATTAGCTTATACTTAGCTTATTTTTGGGCTTGTGTTCTTTTTTTGGCTATACATATATATACACGCACAAGAAGGTAAGGGCTTTGGGGTCTACACAATGAGGGAAGATGTATATATCTGATGCATAATAAGATAATTATTGGTATATTTCTCTTACAAGAGAAGAATGTGTCATTTGAGTTTGTTCTTGTTGGCATGTATAGATTTTTATAAATTATATAATTAGACTTGTTGGGTAGTTTTGTAATATGGGATGCATTATGTATATGATGTTATATATTGCAAGTAGATTGGGTGACAAGGTAACTGGACATGCCTTATCATTGGGATGGATTAATTTTGATAATGAAAAGTTTGAGCTTTGCTTCAGCTTAGACAATTGGTGCCTTTTTGTATAGTTTGTGACCTAGCTATTAAGTTGAAATAAAAGTGTTTTTCTAAAGATAAAAAATAAAAGAAATGAATAACCCTGTCTTGTTTGTGCATGTAACTTGATCAATATATCAAAGTGAATCTATCTTGAAGTTTTATGCACATGTGTATGAATGCGTTAGATTCCCTGATTAGTCTGTTGAAGATCATTGCAGACACCAAAATTTGGAACTAAGACTTGGTGGTTGTTGTATGAATGCCTCAGATTTGTAATTTTTATTCTGCATTTAACAATAAATAAATGAATAAGGAGATACTTCAAAGTTCTGTCTTAGTGACAGAGTGTTTAACTATTACTGATTTTAAAGTTGCGTTATTCATACGTACAAGTTCTTGGTTTTTATACATTATATTCTTGGGTGATTTGATGTTTGATGGGCTTATTAGGATTTAAATGCAACATTTATGTTTTCAGTTTGATTGGATGTTCCAATGATAGGCTACCTACGTAGGTCGATTCCAAATATACCTTTTTGTCTGATTGCAGATGCTGCGGTTATCGAACAAAAGGGTGGGAAAATAAAAGTATTTTTTCTTGAAAAGGATACTTCATTGTATGGTGGAAATGGCGCAAGGTCTGTCATTAAGCACTCTTACAACCTCTTGTAGTAGTGGGGTTTATGGATCAACCCCTTCATGGAGAAAGCATTTCAAACTAATGAAGAGAGGTCAAATAACATCTGCTACTGATAGACATCACAGCTGGCATCAGTGCATGCGACGTTTGTTCTTAACAAGTAATCCCAATATATTAAGACAAAGGAATTTTAGGGTTGAAGCTGGATGGCTGTTTAAAGGAGGTGGCCAAGGATTGGAAGCAAGCTGTGAGCGTAGTGAGAGTGCTAATGAGGATATATTGATCTTCTTTTTCCAGCTGGACTTGGCAACTCGAGTACAGGTTTGGGAGGCGATTTTTTAAGTTTTTATTTTTATATGTATGACTGATGTACATATATATTGTAGTTTTATCGTGCTAACAAGCCTTTTTTTTTCTTGGTTTGGAATACACACATGGCAGTACGCTCTAAATTTGGAGCAGTATGAAATTGCACAACAACTGAGAAACAAGATGACTGAGGTTAGTCAGTCCTCTCTTCCTGCTTTTTATGTAAGATAAGCAAGAGGACATATTAAATTGGGAGTTTGTTTCAAAGACTTGTTCAGGGGCATTGTATATTGTTCAATAGTTTTGCCAGTAATTTTTGTTAGAAACTCATTAAGTTTATACACACACACACTAGCAGCCACATTTATTTCTTTTTATAGAAACACATGATTACATTATGGTTGTGTTGTTAAAGAGGATTGTTGGCACTGCAACCTTTTGTATTTACAGAGTTTAAAACCATGATTATGTGTATAATTTCCTGGACTAATTTGTTTCCATGTCCGTTGTAGAAGCCTCCTTGTATTGATACATCAAATGATTTCCAGCCTTCTTATTAAGTCTTTCTCTTGGAAGGTCGAAGCAGAGGTCATGAGGCAGCAAGAAGCAAAAAGGGGCTCATCTTCAAAGAGTGAAGCTCAAGATAAGGCTATAAGTATCATTCGCTTACGGTGAGTCCTCTGTCTCCTCCTAGCATCTGCTTAAGTTTATTTTAGAAATTCTGTAATGAAGTTGCTGATATGTGTCTTCCCCCTCTTTTCATCCTCTTTGTCTTTTGCCATAGTGTATCAACTTTGAGATTAAATTAGAGCACCTTTTGCTTCTTTCCTTGCAGTGCAGACTTGCAGAGTGCAATTGAGAGCGAGGATTATGCTTTGGCAGCTAACTTACGGGATGAAATTTCAAAACTTGAGGCAGAGTCCTTGGCAGCATCAGCAAAGGCTCTGGCATATGAAAATGCTCAATATTCATTTCGTTTGGGGCAGAAAGTGAGGCATAAAATTTTTGGTACACAAATATAATGCACTTGACAACATTATCTTAGCTTTCATTAGTTTGATTCCAGCATAAGGTTCAATCTCAAATAACATGTCAGAAAGAGAATTTATTTATTTTTCTTGGTTATTGTCTTTCACTTTTGCTGTGAGCGGATTAAGTTTAAAGAATGTCATGATTGTGGAGTTTTACAAGGAAATTATATTAAACAGCCTTATTCTATCCCTAAACTGTAGAGAATCCCAAAAGAGTCGAAGTAAAATCAGTAGAATCAGAAGTTTACTCGTCACATTTTGATGAGTGAACAATCTCCTTCTTGTGACCTTCTCTGGTTGTCTGTGTTACTAAGGACTCGTATTATGTGTTCAGGCTATTGTGCTGTAATTTGTGGAATGGATCCTGTATGCTGTGAATCGAGTTCATGGAGGGAGATTGCCCAAGTTGATAAGTTGTCACAGGGTTCCAGTCAGCCATTTTACCAGGTTTAACTAGTCTTACCGTTTTTTTAAAACAAGTTCAAAGTTGAGAGGTTTGTTTTCATATTCAGTATTATTTGTAGATTTTTTTTTGGTTAGTTTCTAAACATGATTTCATATAATTTTTCCTTTTTTCATTGGGGGGGAAGGGGGAGGGGATTGTGTAGAGGCCTACTTGGTCCATTTTGGAAATGAATAAATCTTTCTTAGATCATATGGAGAGTTTGTTCCTTACCTTAATTACATGAATTCATGGAAGGATGTGGGAAGTGTAATATTTTGACTATTCTCCAAAAGTTTTCACCATTTTGAAGTGTTTAGTTCATTTTATTTGCTTCTTCTTTTTTTTGGCTAGGTAAATGAGTCACCATTGCTCAAATAATTGTTTCCAATTATGTTCTTTTTATTGTTTTCCAGGTTTTGGTTGATGTGCATGCAGACCCCAATCTACTGGTGGCTTATGGTAATTTACATCTGCTTGTTTAACTACTCTTCCAAAATTATTTTCTATGAGGTTTTACGGGTTGCCTTTCAAACGCCCTGATGAATGCGTGGAATGGTTTTCCTTATTGCAGTTCCTGAGGAGAATCTATTAGCCCTAGAGAAAGCAGATACGGTGATCGTCCCCTCCTCTTTTTTTTCTTTTTTCTTTTTTTAATGAAGCTTTTTGGGTGTGTATAGAACATTCCTGAAGAACATGATTAGCAGTTCCTGCTATAATTCTTGATTCTGTTCTTCTGCTCTTAACCATGTACAGGGCAGGTTTGATCATCCCTATATTTCCTTTTTATTCTATGGGATGGACTCAGCTGGGGATTTCATCCCAATCAAGCAACTGCGTGAGAAATACAACAGGCCTCGATATGAAGTACCCATTGATCCAGAAGATGAGGAGCCTCATGGTGATTCTTAAGAGGCTAATGTCCATTGAATGTTGATTGAATGATCATGGACGCTTTTAGGAGTAGGGTGCCACAAAGATCATGGACGCTTTTAGGCGTAGGATTACCTTGTGGCACATAGCAGTTTATGTCTCAGTTTTCTATGTGAAGGTTTATTCGGCTATTAGAATCTCTTCTGTCATGATCTTTGTAAACCAATTACTTGTAGAATTCATGATTTCAAAGGTCTGTCCTAGGAGGCAATGTACAGCATATATACATCCTGGTTCACAGGTTAACTTGTAGAACTTTTTTGACTTCAAAAGGCCTCTGCCCTAGGAGGCACTGTTTAGTTATGTTTTTAGGGGGAAATTTGTGCTACCTCTATGTCTTTTGAGGGTATGGTAACCCTTCTGATCATAATAATGTATTATCTCATCTTTTTATTTTTGGATAATTAATTATAACAATGGGGAACAGGAGATTTGAATCCTAGATGTTTTCTTTGAAAACACAAGAAAGTGCTAGTTAAACTCGAGGCTCTTAGTTAATCATGTATTTTCAAGTTTTTTAGTCTTCATTATTCCTGTATAACAACAACAATAATAACCAAGTTTTAGTTCCAAAGTTTTTGGAATTGATTATAGATTCTCAATAGATTTTGTTAGGTTCGGTCACATATATTTCACACACCTTTATGTATATAAATAAAAAGCTAAAATTAAAACACTAAATAAATGGTTTTGATTATAGCGGATACCGTAGCCCATGGACCAATTGGCATATTCAATTTATAATGGTTATGTAAGTTTCCTCAACAAAAATTGTGGAAAATTTTCTGGTTTGTGAACATGTAACTGTTACAGAGGAACCTCAGGCCCTTCTGGCAGCCACAGGAACTTATTCCAGTTTTTGAAGGAATTAAAACTTAACAAGATGGATATTTTGAGTAGTGATTTACGATTAAAAGTAATAATTCAATGGTTGAATTTAACAAGAATATGATTGTGTTATGTGGCGGAGATGGCTTCTCTAAAGTCCCCCTTCCAAAATCTGAAATTAAGGTAATCTTAAACAAGCACAGAAGCAAACAATCAATAAACTAGTAGACTACATACATGAAACATAGGCAAAATTAGTTGTAACCTAAGCCTACAACCTTACTCAATAAAATAAACATTACTACATATTTTGAAAATCTAACCATTAAATGACATGTTTTTAACGCTCTTACTACACGTGTCAAATTTTGTGTCAATCAGATATTATTTACTATATGATCTATAATATATATTTTATGAATAATTTTAAACTACAAAAACTTATATTTTAAGCAATTTATTAATAACATAGCAATTGATCTTTAATTTTCGAGAAATTTTGCAAGTATGAAGGATATAAGAAAAAAATGTAATTCAATAGTAAATTTGTCAAAATACACCCCCAAGAAAAAGATATTGATAAGGCTGTAACCTAAGGTTACAACTAATTTTGTAACTAAATTTTATATTTAATTTGTGACACTTATCTCCCTTGTGACAAGATCCATCCGATAAATTTTAACAAAATTTGATACTATGGAAAGTATTAGCATCACCCATCATGTCACATGTTCTCAAATTCAATAAAAAGATATCAAGAAGTATGTATTGTAAGTTATTAAACTAGTGTTGTGAGTGTTTATGATGGGGTAGAACTTAGAAGGGAAGAAATTTCTTTTAAAAAGAAAAAGAAAAAAAAAATCTACATTTGTAGGTGATATTAGACTTGTTACATCATTAAATTCCTTTAAAGTTAATCAAATTGACTACAAAGTTAAAGTAAAGGAGAGCTAAGTATAGCAAACCAAATTACGAGGTTCTCTGTTTTAAGGAGAAAGTATCTCATGCGCCTGTTTCATGAAGCGAGTCTCTTAGAAGCATCTTGGTCCCACAACTCTTACATGGAATTAAATTGTTTACAGCTGGATTAAATGAATTGCCCAAAATGCCCACAATTACAGCTGCAAAAAATTATATCATAAAAAAGTGGGAAAATATCATAGATAAATAAAGGTATAAAGGTAAAAATACACAAATTCCTTTCCTTTCTTTCTTGTATCCAAACACACCTAAGGAAGCTAATATTCCCTAGTTTTTCTTTTCTCTTTCCCTTCCCTCATGCTCTTCTGGCAACCACAGGAACTTATTCCAGTTTTTGAAGGAATTAACACTTAACAAGATGGATATTTTGAATAGTGATTTGTGATTAACAGTAATAATTCAATGGTTGAATGTAACAAGAATATGATTATGTTATGTGGCGGAGATGGCTTCTCTAAAGTCCCCCTTCCTAAATCTGAAATTAAGGTAATCTTAAACAAGCGCAAAAGCAAACAGTCAATAAACTACAATATATGAAATATAGGCAAAGGAAATGAGTTTTCTCTACTGTTTTTTGGGATAGTTTATAATTATACCTTATGGAATGTCTTTAAAACAAGGAGATATTCTAAAATTTGGTTTGACACTTATCTCCCTTGTTACAAGATCCGTTAAATTTTAACAAAATTTGATACTGTGGAAAATATTAGCATCACCTATCGATGTGAAACTTTAGAAAAAGACATTTCCAACCTGTAACTTTTACCTTCTTAAAATCTACATGACCCATCATGTCACATGTTTTCAAATTCAATCAAAAGATAACAAGAAGTATGTATTGTAAGTTACTAAACTAGTGTTGTGTGTTTATGATGGTCAGAACTTAGAGGGGAAGAAATGTCTTTTAAAAAGAAAAAGAAAAAGAAATTCTACATTTGTAGGTGATAATTGATTTGTTACATCATTAAATTTCATTAAAGTTAATCTAATTGACTACAAAGTTTAAGCAAAGGAGAGCTAAGCGTCGCAAACCAAATTACATGATTCTTTGTTTTAAGGAGAAAGTATCTCATGTGCCTGTTTCATGGAACGAGTTTTTTAGAAATATTTCGGTCCTACAACCCTTACATGCACGTGGGTCTCACATCAAAAGACCATGTAATTATAAATTCTCTATTCTTTGAGGTTTGGTGTTTGAAAAGTCTAGTTTTGAAGAAAACTGTCCTAAAAGGCTCAAAGTAATATCTTAGTAAGCTTTATTAAACAGCCAAACAATTGATTTGGATCTATCGCAATAATTGCAAGGTGCAATTACTGTGCAGTTGTGAGATGTTAGTTAGAAATGAAACACAGTTAAAGGTTGAAAAGTTTTTTATTTTTATATTTAAAAATCTTATGGTGGGGCTGAGATTAGATTAAAAAATAAATTTTTAACTTTCAATCTTACACATTAATTAATTGTTGCATGGTGCAGCAATACAATCAGACCAGGCATAGAAATACTCTACCAAACAATACCAACCAACTAATAGTACAAACCAAAGGCTCAGCCTAAACACGGGTCCAGACTCAGACACACAAGAACTCTGAAGTCGCCAACAACAACAAACACTATCAACTACATTGCTACACCATTCAACTAGCTAAGTAGTGAGCAAAAAAGCAGGATTCAGCTCCCAATCGTTACAAAATAATGCAATTTAAGACAGACCAATGAAACTTGGCTTTGCATTCCAACCTGCCTTTAATATCATTTTTTATGCATTTGACAATCTTGTCCTCATTTAGCACTACACCAGCTTGGATGATAGCATTTCTTTGCATTGAAATATATGATGGACAATGAAGCCATGACTCTGTAGTCTGTACCAAATCCTTTTTGCAAAGGGGCATTCAAAGAACAAATGGTTTTCTTTCCTCAATCCTAAATAACCCCATTGTGTTATCCTGTTTCTTGTGAGTAGATTATTGCTCAAAGATATCCATCCAATGAAAGAATGTGTTGGGATATACAGATGAAACCGGACCAATTTCCACCATTCTACTACATTGGATGTATTACTAATGTCCTCAAAGTTTGCTGCACATAAGAATTTATCTGAAGCAGTTGTTGTCCACAGAGCTTTGTCCTCATCTTTGATTTCAATTAAACATAGTTGGCTTTGAATGTAAGCAAGGTCATCTGATCTGGCTAGCTTCTAGATCCATACCTTATTCCTAAGCAGAACATCTACCCTAGCTTGTTGGGTATTGGTTGAGTCATATATAATTCTAAATTCATACTTTGAATACAAGGCCCTGGCTTAATACTAGTTGTCATGCCAAAGATGAAAGATGGATGATTTTGCCATTTCCTACCTCAAACTTTAAAAACATTTTTTGTTCATCCCTTAGCTTCAGTAAGGCACTCCATCCCCAAAAAAGCAATCTTGTGGAAGCTTCCACTGAATAATTTGGAGCATTAAGGGGAAGCTTATCCTCTTAAAAAACATGGACATGCATACACCTATTAAATAATTTTTAAATATATTTTATATATATTATTTAGTATTTATTTTTCATATAATGTTAAATATATATCAGATTAAAAGTAATAATGGATAATAAAGCAAATTCATAACTATCAAATAATGATTAGAAATTAGAATACAAACCAAGAATAAAAATATTTATTCATTTTCAAACGAACTATTATTATTCAAAGTATGAATGCTCTCTTTACTTTGTAAAGAGTATTTGATTTTTCTTGTTCTCGTATCTTAGCTATGTTTCTTTTCTTTTTCTTTTTAAATTTTTAAAAAATGACATGTTAAGACACGCATGCAAAGTGTCTCAAGCGTGTCAAGTATCTGACTCAGATACGACACCCTAAATGAAGTGTGCATACTTCCTATCTTATTCCTAATCCCTTTTTTTAATAAATGAAATTTTAATGTTGTTATTAGTAAAAAAAAGAAAAAAAAAGAAAAAAAGAAAAGAGTAATGCTTTAGACAATAATTTTCACATTATTTTTTTGCAATAGTTGAATTTGTTTGTTGTTACCACTCATTTGAGTTTACTAATGACATTACTTTATTTTTTATTATTTAGAACTTACTATGATACTATCTCCATAATTGTAAATTATTTTGTATAAATTTTTTCTAAAAAAAAAAAAAAATCCTAGCCAGTGTTGTAACTCACTATTATTCCCCCACCACTTAAACCCCCGAGTAAAAGGATTTCCTATCACCAGCCACCTCACGTGTAGTTTTGAGTCTTTTGACTAGCTATCGAGAGTAAAAGGATCAATCCTAGAAGGTAGATAAATACAGGACGGACCAAAACAACAGAAACACCTAACAAAAACAACCTAAACCAAAGGCACCCTATTCAGAATGGATTTCTTAACAGAGCTTGCAGAAGATCAGCTTCATGTCTTAACCCTTTGCCACCATAAATTCTTGCATTCCTGTCAAGCCAAATATGATACACAGTAGCCTTCAAAGCCAGCTTACCCGACCAAAAGAGAGAGATTGGATTAACAACATCTCTTTCTTTCTTTTCTTGTGTCCCAATGCACTACCATCTCCCCAAAACCCGTTTTTTGTGGTACCATCACTTCCATGCTCTGACATTGAGTTAACTTCAACTAGACTCTAGAAATAAGTACACCTTTCTTAAGCTGTTCAAAAACAAGAATAATGACACTCTATATGCCTCTATTCAGGTCTTGTACCACTTTAAGAACACTAACCCAACTCCATGCCCATCTCTTTGTCACTGGCCTCCATAAAGACCCACCTGCCTCCACCAAACTAGTTGAATCTTATTCTCAAATGGGTGACCTCCAAACTTCAAGACTGGTCTTTGAGACCTTCCCTTCCCCAGATTCTTTCATGTGGGGGGTACTTATTAAGTGTTATGTTTGGAACCACTTCTTTGAAGAGTCCATTTCATTGTATCATAAAATGTTGTACCATCAAGTCCAGGTCAATGGATTTATATATCCTAACATTTTGAGAGCTTGTTCTGGTTTTGGTGATCTGGGTATTGGTGGGAAGGTCCATGGGAGGATAATCAAATGTGGGTTTGATACTGATGCTATTGTTGAAACTTCATTGCTTAGTATGTATGGTGAAATGGGATGCTTATATAATGCACGTAAGATATTCGATGGAATGCCGATGAAAGACGTGGTTCTGTGGAGTTCGATTATATCGTGTTGTGTTGAGAATGGAGAGGCAAGTGAAGGGTTGGATTTGTTTCATAGGATGATTTGTCAAGGTGTTGAACCAGATTCGGTGACAATGCTTAGTGTAGCTGAGGCTTGTGGTGACTTGGGTATTCTAAGACTAGCAAGGTTAGTTCATGGTCAAGTTGTGACAAGGGCAATTAAAAGTGAAGGGTCTTTGGATAATTCTTTAATTGTAATGTATACTAAATGTGGTGATTTACATAGTGCGGAGAAGATCTTTCGAAATGTTACTCAATGGCATATTGCTTCTTGGACTGCAATGATTACATGCTACAACCAAACTGGTTGCTTCCAAGAAGCAATAGATGTTTTTCTTGAGATGCAAGAGTCTAGAGTGGAACCCAATTCAGTAACCATGATGGTTGTCATATGTTCTTGTGCTAGGTTAGGTTTGCTTAGAGAAGGGAAGTCAGTTCATTGCTTTGTAATTAGAAAAGCGTTAGATGCTGACCTTGATTTTGTTGGGCCAGCATTAATAGAATTATATGCTGAATTTGGAAAACTGAATTATTGTGAGGAGGTTCTTCGTGTAATTGGGGAGAGAAATATCGTCTCATGGAACATGCTAATATCTCTTTGTGCTCAAAAAGGATTGTTGAAGGAGGCATTAGTGGTATTTGTGCAGATGCAGACACGGGGACTGATGCCAGATTCATATGGCCTGGCAAGTTCTCTTTCAGCTTGTGGAAGTGTGAGTTCAATACAGCTTGGATATCAGATTCATGGTCATGTTATCAAAAGAGGCATTTTGGATGAGTTTGTCCAGAATTCACTAATTGATATGTACTCGAAATGTGGCCTTGTGAATTGTGGATACAAGATATTTGAAACGATTGAACAGAAAAGTGTGATAACTTGGAATTCTATGGTTTGTGGATTTTCTCAGAATGGTAATTCAGAAGAGGCAATCAGGTTGTTTGATCAAATGTATATGAATGGAATTGAGATGAATGAAGTGACTTTCTTAAGTGTAATTCAAGCTTGCTCCCATTTGGGTCATCTAGAAAAAGGAAAATGGGTTCACCACAAGCTCATTACTGGTGGTTTGAAGAAAGATCTTTATGTAGATACAGCTCTAACTGACATGTATGCCAAGTGTGGAGATCTTCAAGCAGCCCAAGGAGTTTTCAATAGCATCTCAGAGCGAAGCGTGGTTTCATGGAGTGCCATGATTGCTGGCTATGGAATACATGGTCAGATAAATGCTGCCATCTCACTCTTCAATCAGATGGTAGATTCAGGAATAAAACCAAATGAAGTCACCTTCATGAACATTCTATCAGCTTGTAGTCATGGAGGATCTGTGGAAGAAGGTAAGTTATATTTTAACTCAATGAGGGATTTTGGCATCAAGCCTAATACAGAACATTTTGCTAGTGTAGTTGACCTTCTAAGCCGAGCTGGTGATCTCAATGGAGCATATGAAATTATCAGATCAATGCCATTTCATGTGGATGCTAGCATCTGGAGTGCTCTGCTAAATGGGTGTCGAATCTACAGGAGGATGGACATGATTAAAAGCATAGAAAGTGAACTTGTAGATATTAGTACAAATGATACTGGATACTACACCTTATTATCTAACATATATGGAGAAGGGGGAGACTGGGATGAATTTGGGAAGGTGAGGTCAATGATGAAAGGTCTAACAAAGGTTCCAGGGTGGAGTACAATTGAACTTGATAAGAGAGTCTACAGATTTGGAGCTGGAGACACTTCTCATTTGCAAACCAATGAAATATACAAGATTTTGGATAATTTTCCAACTTTGGCTCTTGAACAAGGATGTGATGTAGAATATAGATAAGGTCAACATCTAATTTTTCTCTAAGGTATTTTTTACAATTCACAATGAGAAGTTAGCAATTGAATTTGGAATAAATCAATATCACTCCAGGAACAACACTATAGATTTTAAAGAATCCTAATGTTTGTAGAAAGTCATTCTTTCATCAACATTGTGCAAGTCAAAGGCAGAGAGACCATCTCACAAAACATGATTTGCTTTCATTTTTTCATGTAACATGGTTGCTCTTTTACAAATCAAGACATTAAACAGGCTAGTTTTACGTATAGTGCACTATATACATTTTGCTTACTCCTAATTTGGGAGGAAATGAAGGGAAGAAGAGAGAAACAAAGTGTTTCAATTGTTTCAGTATTATGGAATTTATAAAACATGTTCCTTTCTTACCAATTCCTCCAAAGAAGAATGAATTTAACTTTTCCTTTGCCTTTCTTTTGCTCTCCTAACCCTTTTTTTTTCATGTTCCTTAATTTTGTAAGTTTTGTTAAACAATTTTTGTCTCAAAGAGTTCATGCTTTTACATATAATACAAATTTATAGTTTTAGGAAAAAGATTGATATTAACATCATTCTGACATGTATGAATGTACATTTTTCACTATTTGAATTGTACCAGAGTCAAAATCTAAAACATGTTGTTCTTGATTTCTTTCTTGAGCATCCCTCCAATATTTAGGAAACCGATACTTCTACTTGCTGGGTAAAACTTGACAAGATTGTCTGACATGTATTGATTCTCTTACTTTCTGATTTTGTTTAGGAGTCGCTAAAAAAAAAAAAAAAAAAAATTACAAGTGGAAGAGGAGGGGATTTGAATCCAAATTTTCTAAACAATGTTGCTGACAACAATTTTCATAAATTTTTTCACGACAGTTAAGTTAACAAGTTTTTATAAGTTCTTAGCTGGACCCACCGCCAACTTTACTTTTTTAACCTACCATTAACAACTTGCCATCCAGGCAATGTCAATTTTTTTTTTTTTTTTTTTTTTTTTGGGTGAAAATATTTGTATACATAGACTTATTGCAAATTTTCATTATTGAGAAAATCAGACAAAACCACTTAATCACAAAATTCTTGACAGAGTTGCTAACAAATCAGTGAGCTCTCTTCTAGACATCCTGTACAATGTAAATTAATTTCCTAATAATTTAAAATTTTTCAATTAGAAAACAAGCTGATAAGAAATTAATGTGCAATATGGATTAGCGAATAGATACAGTATATATATATAAAGTAATAAATTAATCATTGTATATTTGTATGGGATACAATATGCTTAGAACATTTCAAAAAATAACAAAAAGGAAAATGTTTGTGCCCGGTCTTATTCAATAAACAAAGGTTTCCACATAAATAGATATCTTCCGTCAACTCTTACCACCATCTAATGCCAATTCTGTGTTACCCTTCTTGAACAATGGCTCACAATATCACGTTGAAGTCACCACTGACATTGAAGGCTTGACTGTCACCTCTAAACATTACACACTTTCATGGATGTATTGTAAAGTAAACGTATCATTCTTCATAGCCATGTTAGGTGGTCTTATGCATTTATTGTAAAAGCATAAGACTTTCAGAAAGTTATATCCAGGGTTATTATATGTTGAGGTTGCAGAAGCCAGAAAGAATCTTCACAAGAAGAATGTGACTCTTAGCCAACTCATAAAGCAGAAGTCCCAGGCTCGACTTCTCCCATCAGGCCATCACAATCAGCCCCATAGGAATTGTTCAGGTATACTTGGCACATGTAGGTAGATGTGCTTCCATGTGTCGAGCAAAATAGTCTCACCTACAAGAGAAGATACCCCTGTTACCTTAAGAAAAAGTGCATAAAAGTGATAAAACTGCTTTTATGGGGTCTAAGAAAGGTAGTTGGTAGGCAGTTTCATCCCCAATTCTGAGGAAGCTAATTCTCTAAGGTAGTTGTTTTTACACAACATTTCACTTGGGGAGAGGATACTTACCATCCCACCAAGGTCCTAACTCTACTCATGATATCTATAAATTAGAATAAAGTACAGTATAAAGCCTACAATCATTACTATTTTAGTAAATAATTTGATACCCAGCCAAAAAATGTATTTCTTAGATAGATACCTGTGTCTTGAGTTCCTGTGGTTTATCTCATCATGGTGTTAGTAGTATGTACACTTTAGAGCATTGTAAAGTAACTGTTCCAACTTCCAAGTCATCTCTCAGATACTTTTCAACAATGGTGGAACAAGGCAGTTGGCAACAGTCGAGTGTCAATTTCTGAAAGAACTTAACCTTCTATTATACAACCCCACAAAAATTGCATTCAAGTTGGTAACAATGAGCCTCACAGCTTTGAAAACTCCTTATCATCTTATGGTGTGCATGTATGATAAAGCATATAACTACCGGAGCGATGCAAATTTGGGAAGTGAGTAATCATCACTGATATCCATCTCCACTTGGCTACACCCAGGGGACTTCCTCAATCCTCTTTGCTTCATCAGCTCCCTCACCTGATTAACCTGACTCCATCTTCCATCTGAAGCATACAAGTTACACATGAGGACATAGTAACAAGCTTCATTAGGATGTAACTCTAGCATTTTGCGGATTGCCACTTCTCCAAGATCAAACCTTCCATGGAGTCCACATCCATGGAGAAAAGATCCAAACACACTAACTTCTGGTTGAATTGGCATATTCTCAATAAAATCCAAGGCTTCTTCAAGTCTGCCAGCACGAGCTAATAGATCTACCATACATGCATAATGCTTCATGGAAGGAACAAAATTATAGTCCCGGCACATCAAATTGAAACACCTCCAGCCCTCCCCAATCATCCCTGTATGGCTACAGGCTGATAATATAGTTGTAAAGATCACTTCATTCAGCTCTAAATTTTCTTTCAACATATCACTGAAAAGTGCAAGGGACCCACTACCATCCCCCTGCATTCCATAACCACCAATCATTGCACTCCATGTGATACTGTTCTTCTCTGCCATCCCATCAAAGACTATACGAGCAGACTTCACATCCCCACACTTGGCATAGAAGTTTAGAAGTGCAGTGCCCACATAGACACCAGATGATTGTAAGCCCCCCTTTATGGAGAAAGCATGAAGTGAAGAACCGACTCCAAGAGCACTAAGGGAAGCACAAGCTGAGAGAACACTAACAAGTGTGACCGCATCAGGTGAGATAGAATCTGATCTCATTTGATGAAAGAGTTCAAGAGCTTCATATGCAGAACCAACTTGGGAATACCCTGAAATAATTGAGTTCCAAGTAATCACGTCCTTGACCATAACTGCTTCAAATATATAACGAGCATCTCTGACAGCATGGCATTTTGCATACATATCGATAAGAGTATTCCTCACTGTAGGATCACCTAACCCAAGCTTAATCCCCAGACCATGAACTGACCTTCCCAAATCCAAATTGCCTAGCTGCCCACATGCTGAAAGCACACTTGAAGCCGTAACCGAATTCGGTAATATATCAACCCACTCCTCATCCATAAACAACTTTAATGCCTCACTGGGATGACCACACTGTGCATACCCAACAATCATAGCTGTCCATGAAACAAGATCAATAACAGAAAGCTCGTCAAAGACGGAACGAGCATCTCTAACATCCCCACACTTAACATACATGTCTAGAAGTGCAGTCGCCAAGAAAGAATTAAATTCAATACCATTTTTAATCACATACCCATGAACCCACTTCCCCTGATGTAAAGCTCTTAACTTCGTACATGCAGTGACTAAGCTCCCTACGGTAAACTCATTTCCTTCAACTAACCCTTCTCTCATTCTATTAAACAAGACCAACCCTTCTTCCGGACAATCATTCTGCACATACCCCACAATCATCGACGTCCACGAAACCACATTTCGATCAAGAATTTCATCAAACACCTCACGAGAACTCCCAACCTCTCCACATTTCGCATACATATCCACAAGAGCCGTCAACACGAAACTATCAGGGCTCCCAACCTTAACAATCTGGCAATGTACCTTCCTCCCCTCATTAACATTCCTCAATTCACAACACGCCTTCAACACAATCGAAAACACAACATTATCACACTCTATGAGGCATTTTCTCAAACAGGTGAAGAACCCAATAATGTCCTCATACAAATCATTCAAAAAATACCACCTGATCATCACTTTCCACGAATAAAAATCTGGGTTCTCTATCTTATCAAAAACCAAACGCGCATTCTCAACGTACCCAAATGAACCATACATACTAACCAACTTAGTATCGCACGGAAGCTCACCGGTGAGGCCATGCACAATGAGCAAGCCGTGGACTTTCTTGAGAGAATCGATGTTTCGGCAAATACCCAGAAGAGGAAACCACGGATATGAAGAGATGGAGTGCATGGAAGCTACGGCGTGAGCTAGTTCGGGTGGTTCTGATAAGGGTTGCTGATGATAGTGATGGGTGGTTGCATAGGTGAGAGTACGCCATGGAAAGTGAAGGTATTTGGTGAGACTCAGAGAGACGTGTGTACGCAAAGTAGAGATCAGTTTCATTGGTCTGTTTTGGTCATCTGAAATTGTTGGAGAGAAAAAGCTTCGACACTCTCGCCATTGTTTTCCTGTTCTGCCAAGAAAATTGCTGGTTTGACTTTTGTCAAAAGGGTGTGCAGTGGGCCGGGCCGGGCAGGGCAGCTCCTTTTTACTTGGCCCATGGGCCGGGCCCATAATGTCGTTGACCAGTCAACGAGTCAGATTGGGCCAAGCCGCAAGGAAAACCTCTACACATGGCCCTATTAATGGGCAATGTACGTTGGGCCGGGCCAGGCAGCTACTTCTTACTTGGCCCATGGGCCGGGCCACAAGGACATTGACCAGTCAATGGGTCAGATTGGGCCGGATCACAAGGGAAAACCTCAGAACTTGACCCATTAATGGGTAATGTCCATTTTGTCTTTAGTTGACTTGGCTACTACAGGTCTATTTTGTCTTTAGTTGACTGGGCTACTACACTAGATCAAATGGGCTATCCAGGAGTTTTTTTAATGGGCCTTCCTTCTATTTATTTTTCTTTTTTATTTTTATTAAAAGAATCAAAAAAAAAAATTTAACTTGTTTAATTTCAATAATTTTTTTTTAAATAAAGTTTAAATAGTTTTATCACTTGAGATGATTATTCATATTTATTGATAAGTTTTTTTTTTTTTTGGAGAGAAAGTGATTTCTTATTCAACCATTAAAGACTTTACCAGTTAAGCTAACTAGAACCCACTATTTATTGATAAGTTAAGAGAAATACTATATTCACAATATTTTCATAATAAATTCTAAGTGACAAGTTGTTATTGACTGTTACTAATAAGCAAAAAAGTAATTTCAATGGTGAGCTTATATTAGCATTAGTAATAACTTGTCACCTAGAATTTATTCTAAAAGTATTGTCAACGTATCACTTCTCAATTAAAAAATGTAGAATAACTTATTAATTAAAAAAGTAATAGAGAATATAATTTCAAACGTAATAAAATAGGGAAAATAATAAATATGACAAACTCTAATTTATTGAAGATTTATAGCCAACCCCAAAATTTTGAGATTAAAACTAATTGCAGTCGATGTCAGCATAAAATAGATTTTTTTTTTTTTAAGTAGAAGATAGAATCTTCAAACCAAGATTAGATATTGTTAGACCAAAGATTTGTGAAAATATAATATATAAATACAATTAATTTGCTGATAAATTTCAAATAATTTTCTTAGGTATGTGAAGAACATGTGGCTGTGTGCTATACACGTACCTAAACAAATCGTATAGAGCACAATGCATGACAATATTAAATTGCTTTCGACACTCACCTACTGACTATGATAATACCTGTTTTGCAATTAGTTATTCCCAATTTCTCACGCTTATTCTGTCAGTGTTTGTCATTGAATGATAACTTTATCGTACAATTCAAATGATAATGATACCTTTATTGCAACAGGCTATTCCAGATTTTTCTTAATTATCTTTTTGCCCATGAATGTCTGAATGAATAATAATTGAATGTGTATTTTATTTCTATATTATATTATTCTTTTTAGAGTAATGTGATTTTTTTTTTTTTTTTCTTTGAAGACAATACTTATCCTCATTCAAACCCTTTCAATCTTTACCTTTTTTATATTGAATTGAAAGCTATACTTTCTTTTTACAATGCTTTTTGTAAAGATAAAAAATTGTTTGACCACAAATATAGCAGAAAGGGAGGGGACAAAAAAAAAAGCAATAACAATGCGATACTTACTTCGCACGTCATAAAAAATAAATTTAATAATATTTTATGATTGATATATAATAAAAATAATATTAATATTCAGTATTTTGACGATAGTATAATAATTATAGATCAAGATTTATCAAATGAAGGTCACCATCTAACATTTCTTCTTCAAATCTATAATCTACATCCATTATCTTTTACTACGTCGGTTAAAATGAAAGCTTAGTTTTTTATATTCTTTTAAATTATTTTTAGAGAATCAAAATGAAAGCTTAGTTGATTTATTTAGAATTCTTTAATTTGTTCAAAAAAGAGTCCAGGAGGTGACCTAATTAATACAATAGAATTATTGCTTTCCTAAGAAATATATTGAGAAAAATTATATAAAATGATTTTTTATTATTTATTTCTTGCTTCCAACACCTATACCAAAGTCAGCATTAATAACTTAATTACAAAGCTAATTAGTCGTAACTTTATCTGCAAGTAAAGAATAGATTCATGAAAAATAATTAAATAAAGGTTGGCAATTCAAAGAAAACTTTCTAGGTTACAGGTGGAGATTATCTCATGCTTGAGTTATAAAGAAGATATAGACAAGGGTGAGTGACCAATGAAAATGTTTATTTTTTATGTGATTTGGTTGGGAGGTTGGGATTTACGTCCTCACTTACGTTGTTGGATCTTAGTGACTTTGAAATCAAAGTTATACTAGAACTATATGAGGAAGTTCCTATAATCCCACCCTCTTTTTGGGCCTCTTATGCATTAATTTTTACAATGCATATATAATTTAATATGATCTCATTTAGGTAGGATTCTATAACTTGCTACCTTTATATATATTGTGTAAAATAAGGTTTAAAGAAGATATATCAGAAAGATATGGGAGCTAGCTAGAGGGGAAAAATTAAAGAATTAAAGAATTACTCCTTTTTAAATTACCCCAAAATAATAATAATAACTAGAAGTTCATTTCCCTACATCATCCTTATCTTTTTTTTTTTTTCAAATAAAACAAAAAAAAAATTCTTATTAATAGGCATGAGTGAGTGGGCGTGACACCTCTAAATAAAATAAATGATTTGGTTTAAGGAAAGATAAATGCTCTTATAAAATTGCACTTTGCATAAACTTCAAAATGTATTTTAATGTTATGTTCATAGACTAAAACACACATACCATATTTTCTAGTCAAACTATAGGCAAGAGTTCTCCAATGCCCAATCCACGCCATTATTGATGGTGTGTTAGGCATGTTTAAGGAAATAAAAGCATAGAATGAATCAAACAAGAGAAAAATAAAACAATGACAAACTAGAACCTTATAATTCAATTGACACGTTTTAATATTTTCAACCAAAATGCATGGATTTAAATCCCCTACTTGATAACTGAAAAAGAGATTAGATTTTGTAAGGACGTGATGTAAAACTCATATTTTATCCCTCCAATCCCAATATGTCACATCATCTTATCGCATATTTAAGAATAAGCACAACCACACCAAATCAATTCTAATACCCAGATATAAATCCAACTAAATTGGGAGTTTATTGAGATATTATTAGGTGTGGTACGATATATTGAATTTTAAATAAGATGCTAATGTCGCAATCTGTTATTAGATGGTATAAAACATGAGTTTTACACCTCATCCTTGCCAAATTCGGACTCAATAAAAAATTGATAAGGGGCGACCTAAATTAGCATCTTTCACCTGGACATGACCATAATAACACCCTATTCGCTAGATCTAGCCCTACAGGAACAAAAAATCCATATAAACCATATCTGTATACCTAACTCTATCAAAAATGCTAAAAAGCATGGGCCGAGAGCATAAGATTGGATTGGAACCTAGAATCTTCAAGAGAAATAGGAACATATAAAGGGTCGATATAAGCAAAGGGGGGGCCCAAAGCAAAAAAGAAAAATGAAAAATGAAAAGGTGAGTAACGTAATATTAGGTCCAAGAAAAGGACAGATAAGTAGAAGAAGCAGGAGCAGCACTGAAAGTGGGATGGGGTTTATATGCTTTTTTGCATGACGATAGGGAAAAGAGAGAAAAAAGACAAAAGAAAAAGAGGAGAGAGAGAGAGAGAGTTGAGAATGAAATGTGATTGGTTGGGAGAGTATCTAGGGGAAGAGAGGACTTGTTGAAGACCACAGTACAATTAAACAACAACCAAAAAAAACTCTTAAAATCAACTCAGACACCGACACGCCGACGCATATATTATAAAATATTATATTATGTAAAAAGCCGCACATTTACATACCACACACACACACACACAGCGTACAGTTGAGAAAAGATTTTCTCGTTCTATGTCGCACGGAATGTCACCCCTCCACGCGCCTTTTCATTCACGTGCCTTCACATTCTCTCTTTCTATATGATTTTATTTTATTACATATATATATATATATATATATATGTATGAAGTTTATTGGTCCTGAAGTAGACAAATTTCCTTCTTTTTTTTTTTTTTAAGGGTTTAACTTAAACTTTCAATTTTGCTTTCTGTCTTCAATTTATATATATAAGGCAGGCTTTTGTCTAGTTTTGATTTTGGAAGGGATCTAAGAGTGCTTTAAGAAGGTTAAAGTCTTTAGTGACAATTAAGCTAAAAGAGCTTTAAGGAGGTCCTACAATTGAGAGCTTTTTTTTTTGGGGGGGGGGGGGGGGGGGGGGGGGGTGGGGGGAGACCCTACAATTGACTATTATGCTCTAAAAATATACAAATATTACTATTTAGAACACTAAAGAGATTTTTAGCTAAAAAACTTTATATGTGAAGTTATACTACTACTACTACTACTACTAACAAGACTCTATAATTAAAGTTATTCTTCCTATAATAATGCCAAATATAGAAATAACTTTTTAAAACTCACTTTTTATCTAAAAAAATAGAAGTTAAAAAAAAAAAAAAAAAAAAAAAACAACGTACTTTAAAAGGTGTGTGCAATTTCAAATCACTGTGACAAACGGGCACTACATACAGTTATATTTTTACACAGTTCATTTTTTTTTTTTTTAAATACTCTTAATGAGTGTAGATGTGCATTAATTAAAGCAATTTTTTTTATTGAAATTGACCAACTATTTTTTAGGGAGTCGAGAAACATTTAGTTAAATGGGTATTTTTTTTTATGGGTTCTCTTTTTTCTTTTCTTTTTTTGAGAAAAAAATATAGAAATTTATGGATCATGCTAATAGATACCCTTAGTGCAATTTTTAGTAAGCTATTTTAAAAAAGTTTTGACACCACTTTCATCATAAAAAAATTAATTACTTTTTTCTTTACCCAAAAAACAGTTTCTAAAATAGTTTTTTAAATTAATATCCTTAAGTTAAGGCAGTTAGTTTTTCCCTTTATTTATTAACTTTTGAATGCTTAATTCCTTCTTAATAGAGTGCAGTTTTTTTTTTTTTTTGAGAGAATTTTAATCTATAGAATCCACTTCTAATAATAGTTCTTTATTATCAAACCAAGATAACAATCAATTTTTAGTGTAGGTGAGGAATGAACACTAAATCCATTAGAGACTTTGCTAACTGGAACCCACAACAGATTGCACTTGATTCCTACTCAACAAGTGCAATAGTGCAATCAACATATTCAAATGGAGAAAACAGACAACTGAGACCCTTTTCTAAAAAGGGAGAGGTAATGGAAGTACTTAGAATCACACTAAACAATGTTTTTGTTGGTTCAACTATTCAAGTGGACCAGTTCAGCCGGAACTTTCTCACGCAAAAGGACAGACAATGAATTAAAACCGCTTTATCACCACCAAACACTATGTTAGGCAACCCATCCACAGTGTTTGGCTACATGGGCTCGTGTTACCCGTGCAATCTACCCAAACATTGTACCACTTTTTGGTTAAATCCAAAACTTTGGAATAGCTGGTCATTTATGGCAGACCTGCAAAATAGTTTCCCACTTGTTGATTTTATGGGGCGAGGGAAATGAAAGTAGGAAAAAGTTAGTGGAAATCATTTCCCAACGCAGCATGTTCATTATTATTTTTTTTTGGTTAACATGTTCATTATTATTGTTTCTTTAGCATGGAGGAATGAAAATTGGGCCAACAATGTTTTCCATTGAATGTACTATTCTCATTATGTTGGTAGCAAAGAATTCTTCAATATTAAGCGAATTGTTTATCAGAAAAGTGGAACATGATGCCATTTACAGAGTCTTGCTGGTTATAGTCAACACACTGTAAAACACTTTGCAGCACAATCATTTTAGATAAGTGAAGTTTGTTGGCCATCAATTTTGGCTCTTCATCAGATTCATGGTGACTTAAAAATCAATGTTACATGTGGAAAGCCTAGTCCATAGGACATCCATTTTCCATAAGAAATCTCTCTCCTAAACAACCAAAAAAAAAAAAACAAAACAAAAACTTTGTCCCAAAATTTTGGAATCAACTATGGATCCTCAACAAACTAATCAAGATTTGCCACCTATAGTCCCAAAAATCTCTCCTAAACCTTTCGAGGAATCCATTGTTTTTCCACATATTAGCATGCTTCAACTTGACATTCTTAGCCATACATATTCATTACAACCCTGGCAATTGGACAAGCAAATATGAAGTAGCAAAAACTAATAATGAGAAAACCACCCCTAGAACCAAGAACGGTAGCTGTGCACACACCAAGTGAAGGAATGCTATTATATATCCCGGAAGAAATTATACAACATTATTTATGATAATACAAAGTTGGTAACCACTCAAAGACAGATAATCAAGCAAGCCCAAATTTTGAGCTAAGAAATGTACAAAAGGCAGTCCCCACGGCTCAGTACAACCTCATCCCCCAAAGCCAGAGAAACAACTCCTCACTTGCCTCTATAAAATTCTAAATTAATAAATCAAAGACTCTTCCCATTGATCAGGTTAAAGGGATAGATGGAGGATTACCTGCAGGGCATCTTTGCCGGCGGGGTCGTCTAGTTGTCTTCCCCCACCCTGTTAGGCTTCTATCCTCCAGTCCCACTTCAATATTATTAAGCTGCTGTATCAGCGGAGTGCAAGCGGGGCTTGTTGGCACGGTAGGTGAGGAGCTTGCCACTGACCGCCGCCTCCCCCTTCCACACCCATTTCTAGTAGAGCTCCTCCTTGTCAATCCTGAATGCCACAAATGACCTGTTGCTCGCATCAGCCCCCCAAATGTCTGAAGATCTTCTGTTACCTCATGCCTTGACAGAGAAGCAAGGCCTGGAAGGATGTCCCTTTGGAAGTCCCTCCGCTGCCTCCCTCTCCTTGCCTGGCCCTTCCTTGGCCGATTTGGTACTAAAGTGGTTCCAGTGTCCTCCAGCTTTAGGTTTTCAGGAACCAGAGGTTTAGGCATATAATCTTCTTCCTTAGTATCCATTAGTTTTAATGTCATGGACTCAAAGTAATCACTCCCTTCAGAGGAAGATTCTTCATTATCCTCACCATCTTTGACTCTCAAAAGAGTATCGAACTTGCTCTCAATGTCATCTCCGCATGAGGAAACTATCTCCACAAACCAATTAAGACGGTCCATCATAGAAGATTCTGATTGATTGCAAGTGGCATTATCAATCTGACTGTGCAGAACAGATGATGAGATGGCAATCATTGCCTCAGCTGCTACCACCATAAGTTCATCCAATGGCTTCTCAGCTTTGTGTTTTGGAGATGGTAAAGGAGGATCATGCTGCTTTTCTGCAGCTTCTTCAGGAATGACATCCTCCTCAGCATCAACAACTACAGGGGCTTCTAAGTCTATCCCTGCTGAAATCTTCACACGAGCGCTTGGAGTAGAAGGTGCCAAGGATGCTTCATCATCACTTATACAGGAATTCAAATCAATGTTATGTCTGAGACTGGAAACGTTTGCATCTCTTTTCTTATCTTTAATCAGAATTTCTGTTGCTATCTGATTGCCCAAGTCAGGAACTGCAGGTTCACAAGGCAAGTTTATATCAAGGACTCTATTCTTCCCATTATTCTCCACAACTTCACCTTCTGATAGGAGAGGAAGGGACACAGAAGGGGAGGTGAAAGAATAAGACTCATTCTTAGAAATATGAGACTTTTCAAAGATGGGAAACCCAAGAATTTTCTTATTACTTGGGTAGTCACCTATTTCAATCCTCTTCACTTCAACATCATTAGAACATGAAAATGATTTTACATTCTGGGTAAAAATTTGATTAGCCCCCTTTCCAATTTCATTTTTGTTGGGCAACTGGTTTGGTGAGGATTGCAAGAAACTCAGATCCTCTTTGTTTGAAATCCTCCCGGCATTGGAGGCCTCATTCTTAGGAGCAAAATTAGGTCTTAGCCATGGCAAGGCTGCAGGATGGTCTTCATGCCTTTGTCCTCCATCAAAACCTTGCTGTGGAGGTACTTTGTTGGTTGAACTGTTTGAAAGCACCACATAGTTCTCGTCTTTTACAGATTTCATGTCTGTGCAATCTGAATCTTTATAGTACTTTGCTAAACCATTATTAATCAACTGGGCAGGAGCTCTATTATTATCATTACTGCAGTTCTGGTAGCTGATTGATGAAAGGTGAATCGGTAGTTCCTTCGAGCCGGATGAGGACCCTTGGTAAAATCCACTTCCGTTAGGAAATTCGTTTCCAAAACCTGGGTTACATCTAGAATTGCTCTTTAGATGCCAGGCATCTCCCAAAAATCCATTGCTTTGAACTGATGATTGAGAACTCTTACTCAAGGTAGCAGATGAGTTCAAATATGGTTGTTTTTGAACTGACATTGACTTCTGGCTTAAGTTACTACTTGATTTTTCCCAAGATGAAACCGAGTGAGACCAAGACTTGGACAAGTCGGAAGGAGCAATAGGATATGGACTAGGTATATGAGAGGCCACAGTTGACCCCAGATGCTTAGTACTGGAGATCTCATGACTTCTATCAGTCATATCCAAACCACAAACTGTTCTTTCACTCCACAATCCTGCCTTGCTTTGATCAGTTAGATAGTAAGCAGAAGGTTCATGAGCTTTGTTTAGCAAAACTTGCAAGGGTTGGGAAGATATTTCAGGTTGAAGACCTTGAGAAGTAGATTTCATGTTGCTTTTCCCATTCCCTGAAAATAAAATCACAGCCATATGAAAAATTATCTAACCCAATGGAACATTCCTACCAGACATGTAACTTAAAAAATATTGTTCTAAACTGATGGTTTGCTCAGGAAGTCCCTAAAACTCCTTATTACCTAGCTCAAAATTTTTCTTGCCAACTCGATGCATGTTCTATTGTAATCTTAGAATATTATGATCCTTCCACTCCAAGAACTTCAATCTAAGTTCTTTGGCTTTATCCTAGTTTTCTCTGTTTATATTCCTGATAATTGTGTAAGCAAAACTAGTTCTAAATCATAAACAGTCGGGATAAATTAAAAACATAAAACTGCAAATACTTTCTTTAAAAACAGGATTGAGTGACTGTATCTGTAAGCTTGTGACGTACAATGGCAAAAGCAAAACAAAGTAGGGGAAAATGCAGATTCAAAGAGGACCAAGTTAAGGAATTCTGATGCAACTTGACGAAGAAATTATACCTGCTTCAAGCACATGGGAAAACCATCCTTTTGCATTTCCATTGTTCTCTAAGTGCCGGTTGTCTCGAGTCCCATTATTGCTTCCATGATGGGAGTTGAGTGAAATTCCCTTTGGCAAACTTAGAAGCTGTGAGTTTGGTCTAGCAGACATATCAGGGCCTTGAATCTCCTGGTGACAGGCACCACGGCCCAGAAGATCAACATATCCAGAAGCATTTGTTTCTTCAAGCTGAATAGGCTCATTTAAGTCAGCCAAACCATTTCTGCTCTTTAAACGTGAATCAGATGTCAAAGCATCTCCTTGAAAGCCAGTCTTCCCACCATTGTCACGAAACAGCTTTACACCATTCTCAGGAGCAACTTTATGATTTCTATTAGAAATACTACCTGACATGGCAGATACTTTTTCTTCGCTGAACTGTTCCCCTTCTTCAGTATCAATGTATTCATCAGCTGGAAGTTGGAGATCAAACATTTTTCTTCTAACCTTTGTGGGTCTGGAATCCTGCATCTCTAAATCCTTTGAAATGCCCCCATTTTGGGATGGAAAATGACCACCTTGTGCACTGTGTCCTTTCATTGAACTCATAGGAGAATGAATATCCTCAGCACCTGTAACAGATGGTCTAGCACAAGCAGAGTTCACCATAGGGAAGCTGGGGACATGCCATCTCCTAGCGTCTTCAGATGTAATTTGAGATGCTAAGGGACTTGATGATAATGATGCCTCAATAGGCATCCGGTTTTTATGTAGATCTTTCCTCCTGAATTCATCCATCAAATCCCTCTGTATTCTGTAAAGGCGATGCAGTTCATTCACCTGGATGATGACAGAAATTCAGATACATCTAATAATCCAAGTTTTTACAATTTGAATAGAGTAGATAAGCAAACAAGACTCAACTTAACTTTGATTAACCCATATCAAAAGAAGGTCCTCTACACAAACTAAATAGACCCAATTGATTGAACCACTAATGTGTGTTTGGTTTAACTTTTTGGGGGAGTTTATTTAGCTTATTTGCTCATGTATAGTTTTTTTAAAGCTCACTTTTCCTAGGTACATGTACTTTTGTCCACTTTCAGCAAATAAGCAAAAAGCTAATCCAAACGCACATAGGTATCTGCAAGGGCCAAAAAATATTTGAATACCTGATTTTTGAATATTTCCTCATGCTCAAGCATTGTCTTCTTCAATTCATCCTTATCATAAGGTGGATATAGATCTGTGGAAGCTCTCGGCAAAAAGCCATTATAATACTGCCCATTTGCTATTGTTTTATCTCCATAATAGTGGGGCCAGCTACAACTGTTAGAATTCTCATTCAGATCCCTCATTGGATAATATCCTGGCCAATAACTTTTAAACTGCACTTTTGTTCCCATTCCTGAAAATCAATGAAGAAGTATTTTTACAATGAAACGTAGCATGCATAACAATCATAGAAGAAATATTTATTTTAAAAGAGAAGAAGAAAGACATAGAAGTAACAATAACTATATTCTTTCATGTAAAGTTTCCCAATTAGCAGAACTGCTCACTCTAGTTTTTAGTAAGAAAAAACAAAAAACCAACAACATTGGCTGATAACTATATACATACAAGAAAACAAGAATTTTCTTCTACAAATTTCATTTGCTATCTTCAAAAAAGTTAAACTTTTACAATCTTGGCTTATAGAAACTGCTTTTTTAGCACCCATAAACCATCACTATTGCATGAATCATCTCCCTACCCCGATCCCAAAACAAAAGGAATCAAACACAGCACAGGCCACTATGAAGCCCCTAGATGCTTTGCGGTGATTGATATGGGTACGATGATCCTCTGAATGTTTGTGCCCAAATACAGCCAAGTACTGTAACATGCACAGACCACAATAGTCTGGAGAATGAATTGATGGATAAATGGCTGTGATGCTTGAATTGACTTAATTCTTCATGCAAGGGCAATCTACAACTAGAAAAGCAAGCTATGATTGCTGCAGGAACTAAATGAGCCATTAGGCATGTTTATAGGAAGTGGAAACATAAAAGGTGACACTAGTTCAAGGGTGTGCTTGATCCAGACACCAAGATCTCATTTTGTATGAGGACAGACATCACTTTTTATTTGTCTGCCTTACCATTTCCAAATATTTTCCAAGATTTTCCCCAGTAATATTTTAACGGTTCAAGTTTCCTAGTTAAGCTAGATACACATTGATCGCTTGCTTCTTTGTTCTATATCTATTTATAAATTTCATATCCAAAATCTTCTTCAATGAACAACTCCTAAATTATGTTATTCCACATTCACTAACTCCATCCCCCTACATCACATGACCTTATAGACCTAAAATGCAAATTAATACAGCAGAAGTCATCCTAATTCCTCTTTACTCAAGAAATTCAATAATCTCTTCCCTCCACAAACTTCATATTAAGCATAAAGAGAATCTACAAACTGAGTACTTCAAGAAACTTAGAAGAATAATGTCACCTCTTTTAGATTGGCCTAGAAGGAATAGAGAAGTTTTTTTTTTTTTAAGGAGGGGGGGAAGGGGGGCGGGGGGGGGGGGGGGGGGGGTTGTTGAGGACGCGAGGGGAATGAGGGAGAAAGGGAGCACTACAACATCAAACTATCTGAAGCACCCTATGCCAAAATCCAGCTACACATAAAGGGGAAACACAGTAAAATATTAGAAGTTCTTGCACCATCAAAGGAAAAACGTAAACATACTTTCCTTAGCATGAATAAATGATGATAAAAAGTAGGCATTCTGCATATCATGAACATGCTTACAATAATTAGTGGTGCTTATAAAGCATCTATAATTATAAATACAATCATGGACCAACACTTCAACTGATATCCGATACTTTGCTTTCAGAACAACAAAAGCAATAATACAAAAGTACCTTCCTCGCATGCCACATTGATATTAACCATTACACTCAGACCAAATTCAATATAATGCTCTCCAAGAATAGCAATTTATATTTCTCATTGACTTGGGGAAGTCACAAGAAACTTAAGGAACAATTCCATAATACCGTAAATACAACGGAAATGTGCAACAGCATAATCCAATTTAAGTGGTTGGGTTTCAAGGGTTACATATTTGACAAGACCAAACGGTCATCATAAGAAAACCTCCATGAAAACCATAATGAAATTGAACCCATAGAATTGTTTCCTTTACAAAAATTTAATCTACAATGAATGCAATACTTAATCATCATAGGCTTTTCATATCACACAGAAATCCTCAACATCGAACCCAAAAAAAAATTTAAAAACCAACATACTGAAATTTAAGAAGCCTTAAGATTAAAAAGGAATCTACATCAGTAATCAAAGTGAATAGAACAGATCCTATCTAGTTACAATCTAAAATTAGCCATTATAAGAAAATATTAACAGCACTACCTACCATAACAAGTACTATATCACCAATCGAATCTTGATACCCATCCAACCAATTCAATAAATTTTTTTTTTTTTAAAAGGCACATAATTAAATATCAAAAAGGAAAATCGGTCAAGTGTATAAGCTGCAATGAAACAACAATAACAAATGCACAAATACAAAGCCAATAGCCAACAATTTAGCACACTGAAAAATAGCAAAACAAAGTATAAAAAATAAAACAAAGTAAAACCCAATTAACCAAATCATCAAGCAAAACAAACCACAAAATCAATTTACTTAGAAAGTGAAAGAAAAATAAAGATACAAAAATTTACCTTAGACCCACATCCTCTTATCACCTATCTCCTCAAGAATCCAGCTTGGATTGAATCATTTCAACAGAAAACCTCCACATCATGGAAAATTGAAAAAATAAAATAAAAAAAAAAGTCCACAAGACTCTCTCTTTCTCTCTCTCTCATCACTAAGACCAAAGCAACAACTAAAGATAAAAACAGCAACAATTACTTAGCAAAAAACAAAGTGGGTGTTTTTGCAACACCATTGAAGAAGCTTAGATCGTCAACAGATTGAAGAAAAGGTAGAGATTTCGATCTGCTGGGCCACTCTCTTTCTCTCTCAAAGAAATGGGAGTTTAGACAGAGAGAGAGAGAGACAGAAAAGAAAATTTCTTTTTCCTTTTTTTTTTTTCTTTTAGAGAGAGAAAGACTGAGAAAGAGAGAGAGAGAGATCCCAGATAAGAAATCTTCACACAAACAAACGACCTTCTAAGAACAGTGACATGAAATTTGTCAACATCCGGTCTCTTTTTATTCTCTGCTTTTTCTTCACTTCTCTCTCTCTCTCTCTCTCTCTTTCTCTCTCTACAAACACACTCTATTTCATTTTACATTTATATATATATATATTTATTATAAATAAATGAAATTCATTTCTGGGTTTTTGAAGTAATGAAAAGAAATGTTTATTTCTAGATTCTCTCCACCTTCCTTGCTTTTGGAACTAAAGATATTAAAAAAATATTATTATTTTTTTTAACCTATTTAACAATTTGAAAAGTCTAACACGAATTTATCATGAATAATGCTTCAAAGTAACAGACACAATCTTTTTCATTTAATAATTCAGATAAACTTCACAACTTTTTTTTAATAAATTACTGAGTTGGCAAATTACAATTAATACATATTGCGACCCATCATTTCAATAATTATGAAAAATATTACAAAATTTATTGCGTTAACAGATTGTTTATTTTTCACAACTTATTAAGTTGTTTAGTCAAAATAAAAACTTATTAAGTTGGTAAGTTGTGACTAAAGTGAGATTACTTTTACTTGGGACCAGTGCTAATTACCGTTACAGATATCATTTTTTAGGATAATACAGTAATATATTTATTATGCATCAATTATCGCAATAAATCATGTTAACCGCGATAAAATGGTAATGTTATCAAAAACTTACTGATTTATCAAATAATAGTAAATATTTATATAGACAAGCCTCCATTACTGCAACAACAGTCACAACAAACTTGACAAGTACCAATCTTGTAAGCTATAGTTGTTAGTGTTTAACTCTCAAATTAAAATGATTAATTAAATGATTTATGATTTTATCTACAAAAATTAGTTTTTTTTTTTTCTTTCTTTCTATTTTAAGTAGTGTTTAATTGGCTAGTGCAGTAGACAATTAAGTGGGTCCCACTTTACTACTCTACTATGGGAAAGATGAGGTTTCTTGGGGTTTAGTATGCAACTAATTAAATGCCCTTGTGGGTACTAGATATTTACAAGAATGGGATTGGTGCTTCTGTTGGGTTTTGATTGGCTGATCCTCTGTTTCTGTGAACAGTGTCAAAGTCTATTTGGTAAGTAGTGTTTAAAAAAAGAAAGATCATGACTCTTAACACGTGGCTGCTTTTGCAGAATACAATGGGCGCGAGGTCAATTAGAATGTTAAAACTTAAAACAAAAACTTTATCATTACAAGGAAAAAAAATCAAAAATGCATTTCTAAAAGGGACATGACTTGTGTCCGGTATTCAATTCTACTAATTCTACTGAACACGTTAAAATATGAATACATATTTATATTTTAATATGATCAACGTAATTGGACACTATACATAAGCTATTTCCTTCTAAAAGAGTTTAAAAACAAACCTGTTTATTTCAATAAATGTTGAAGTACCCAAAAAAAATAATATTTACCTAATTTTATTTCTTCCAAACTTATCTATCTTCTTGAAATTTCAAATATTATTTTAAATGATGCTAAGACTAGGATCCTCTAGTGTTCTGATGTTTTTTTTAAAAAAAATAAAATAATTAGAGTTATTTAGGTAATTCTATCGCGACAATGTTGAAATCTAATTTCTAGTTCATGGAGGATTAGATATAGACACAAGCTCTTTCCTTCTAAAAGAGTTTGAAGACAAACCTGCTTATTTCAATAAATGTCAAAGTACCCAAATTTTTTTTTTTACCTAATTGTATCTCTTCCAAACTTATCTAACTTCTTGAGATTTCAAATATTATTTTAAATGATGCTAAGACTAGGATCCTCTAGTGTTTTGAGGTTTTTTTTTTTTTTTTTTAAGAATAAATTAATTAGAGTTATTAAGGTAATTCTATGCTGTTGAAATCTAATTCATATATTTAAAAAAAGAGTGAATTAGACTTACCAAAAGGGTATTATCATGTTAGCTAATTTTTTTTTTTTTTTTTTTAGAAACAAACACACACACATAAGGGAGAGGGAAATGGGTTCTAATACAAAAGCACACTATAACTCCTAAGTAATGTGGGACAATTACCCATTCTTTTTTTTTTTAGAAACAAAAACACACACACAAAGGAGAGGGAAAGGGGTTCTAACACAAAGATACACTACAACTCCACTCAAAAGCCATGGTAACTTTTAAGAGAGGGTGGGGCAAGTTATACTACACACAACACACTCTCCTAAGTAATGTGGGACAATTACCTATTCTTTTTTTTTAGAAATAAAAACACACACATAAGGGAGAGAGAAATGGGTTCTAATACAAAAACACATCACAACTCCACTCAAAAGCTAATATTTGTTTAAATGTTAAAAACATGATAAATCTAATTCACTCATTCTAAAATGGACAAGTACGAATTCCACCTTAGACTTATTAAAAAAAAATTATAAGATTCTATCATGCTATTCATTTATTGAAATTATCAATGTAATTAAGGAAGTTTAAAACGCATTATTGATTGTTTATACAAAAAAAGGAATATGGCATGGGATTTGTAGGAAAAAAAACTGTTGGTCTGCAAGAGGATTTTACTTGGTATCGAAATTTTAAATTTGATGGAAGCAAGTGATTCATTTCCTAGATGTGTGGATTTATTATTGGGAATTTAAAATGGAGATAATAAATTATATGCAATAAATATATAAAGTCCAACTGTTGGCGTAGGTCAATTTGAGCCCTGCATACTTATAATTCTTTATGAACAAAGTTTAATTTCTCATATATCTCTTTTTTTTTTGTGTAAATTTTGAAAATTTAACTGTTGAAATTCATGTTACTTATGTTCTTAACATGCATATCAAATTTCATTCAAATTAGATATTATTTACTATTCGATCAATAAACTTATTTTTTATATACAATTTTAGATCATAAAATTTTGAAATTTTAACATTTGTTTGATGAGATAGCAATTGATCTTTGATCTTTTTGAAATTTTACATGCATAAAAAATATAATAAGAACATGCAATCTAACGATTAGATTTTCAAAATTCACACTCAATATAGAGATACATAAAGAGTTTGTAGAGTTTCTCTCCAAACTAGTTTGGAGAGAAACTTTGTTCATTCTTTATTTAAGAATCAGATTAAAGTACATTTTTTTTTTCTTTGAGGAAAACTAAAGAACATTAGGAATATAGAGGGAAGAATATTTTGACTGGTTATAAGCACTTAAAAACTTAGAATAGAAGTTTTTTTTTTTCTTTTCCTTCTTTTTGCTTTTACTTTATAGCAGAATCCCTTCACAGCTTTCACTCCAATGCTGTGAGTTGTTATTTTTATCAATAGTCGTTGTCAATGAGGAAAAATGTAAAATGAAAAATTTTCTAACTGTGACATTAAAAATGATACCACAAAACAAAAACAAAAAAGGTGTGATTTGAAATTTATTACTGTGGGGGACCTAGTTTTTTTTATTATTTTTTTAAAAAAATAATTACAACATGCTGCTAACTCTGCAATTCGAACTCTTTCCCCTCTAGATCCCCAAGCACTTTATACATGAGAATATTCCAATTCAACTACAAGGCTTTTGGCTGTGGGGAAGCTAGTTGTGTGATTTATTAGGACCAATACCTAAGGGCTATCACTTAATTCAAGTAATTACCATATTATATAAAGTGGGGTTCACACATTTTTGAGTAATATCGAAAGTTGGCATTACCTCTTCAGATTTTGGAAAAGAGATTGCATATGTTATTTGTTCATTGTATTTTTCTTTAACTAAAAAGTACTGCTCTTATTGATTAAATGAACAAAATCACAAATGTGAATTTAATTTTTGTGACTGTCATTTCATTTCATGATGAAACTTGGGAACATACTGTTTTCTTAGTTTGAATTTTTCATAATCTCTATAGCCAATTTTTTATGATAATAAAAAATTCACTGGCCCTACAAAATTGGGTTGTGCTTTTCTTTTTTTCCCCCAAAAAAGGGGAAAAAAAAAACACTTTTGTGTCAACTCCAAGAAATTGGTTTAGCGGTTTCTAAAGTTTCATGATATTTACGAGATCTTAAGTTCGAAACCTCTTACCAATATCTTGGGACCCCAATAGAATTTATCCTTGTAATAACCTGATGTGTGTGGAGCAGGAGGACTGCATAACCTCGATGGAATAATCAGATACTTGAGGAATTCTGAACACTCTCGTTTATCAACAACAAAAAAAAAAAAAAATTGTTGTGTTGTAACTTATAAGATATGAATATAGAGTTGAATTGTGTGGACATTTGCACGACCACAATACAAATTTTAATGATTGAATATTTCTTCTTCAAAATGGGGAAAGCATTTGTGAGGAAACATGATTATTTGCAATAATTTATAATGCAGATGATCAATTTCAGGGTGAAAATTTGATATTTCACAAATTTAAAGATAAATACAATATCATGTGAATTTAAATCTCATTTGATTATATAAGAAACAATAATTGATTTTAAATGATGCAGCAGTACAACCACTTTGAAATTTGTAAAACATCAAATCCCCACACTATAGAACGAGCTTTCCTTATTTCAAGGCAAATGGACCCCCTCTATTTGATTCTATAGACACAACATTGGTATCAAAATCATTAGAGACTCACCTGTAAAATTTAAAAAAACCTAAGAAGAAAAGTCTAATAAAAATAAAATAGAAAAATAAATAAATAAATAAAGCCCAAGAGAATATTAGCCTTGTTTTCCCTTTTTGGTTGGAAAAAAATGTACCATTGAATTTATGGACAGCAATAGACAGTTCTGAAATAGGCCTGACATTGGTATATGCTGATTTAATATTCCATTAAAACTATACAACCATACAACCATTTCTGATCTGATTCAGAGACATGGATCTAATCCTTGAGAAGTAAGATTGAGTACCAATAATAAAAATGTTACTTTCTAGCAATATAAAAACGTTACTTTCCTCCCATAAAAAAATAAATAAAAAAATAAAAAAAAAATAAAAAAAAAACTTTACTTTCCTTGGATACTATACATGTACACACATGTGGAATTTAATTTTGGCAACAGTCAGTACTTGATTTCATAATTGTAGCATACGTATCTTGCTTTAAATTATTATGGGAGCTCATGTAATCCGTTTAATAATGTTGTTCTAGTAAAGTTGTTTTATTTTTTGGAAATACGTATGGATGAAAAAATGTGTGAAAATGCGTGTAATATTGTTTAAAAACTGAAAACATGTATTTAAACACATGTACCTAACTGCCCCGATTTTTCAGAATTTTTTGTAGTTATGTTCTTTCTTTGAAATGAAGTGGTGTCTAATTTCAAGAGTAAAGAAAGTCAAAAATTCAGGGTAGAATTAAATAAAGCATGTTAAGAATATGAATTAAATATTATACCGTGTTACACATTTAATCCCTTATAGCATTTGAATGGGAAGGTTCACAAGGAAATTTGATTTGCTTGCTGACCAAATCTAAGCCAACTTAGTCCAAATCTTGCAGCAGCCAGCAGCACTTTTAGATGTCAATGTAAAGAGGAAATTTGTTATGTTTCCACGTGTGATGGTACAAATTCTAAGCTCTACCCTCGTATAAGGATGAATTCGTATAATACATCGAATGTACAAAATAATTTATCATTATAATAAGAGTGTAAAAATATACCTCAAAATAATTTATCGTGATATTAAGAGTGTAAAAATATACCTTCTTTCTTTTCTCTAAGCAAAACTAGTATGAAAATCTTTATTTTTGGAAACATAGTAAGAAACAAATTATAAAGTGAACAAGTTACCATAATTTATGTGACATTTGTATCAAATACTTTGTTAAATTCGATGTATTTTCTTAAAGTGAGCTCTTCATTAAATTATATAGCATAATATTAAAAGTATTACAAATTTTACTACATAACATTTATAAACTAACATGACAGTAAATGTAATTTGTGTCACATCATCAACATAATAAATAAATTTTTATTTTGTATTTAAAGGTTGACACATAAATTTTTAGAAATTGTATAATAAAATTTGTATTACCCATAGCATTATTCATTATCTAAAGAATTTCATTATGAATCAATGTCATCTTACTATTAGCAATTGTTCGTAAATTGAAATCCACTCGTACAACCAATTGCACCTACAACTATTGTTAAAATTGTATTTATTATAATTAAGAGAGAGCCGGCATTAGGCATTGATATGAATGAATCACAATAAGTAATTCTTTAAAAGGAAGAAAAAAAAAAAAAAAAACCATTATAAGTACATCAAAAACAGGACCACAAAAAATATGAACCAAAGGGGTTTTATTCATTGATGGTGTGGGTGATTCGGTGGTCAATCCGGGTACAGAACCTCAAGGTCTATCAATCCGGACCACAACCAATACTTTGGCAAATTATGTGTTTGGTGTATCCCATACCCTGACAAGGAATAAATATGACTTACAATGGACAGCACTATCTTTGCTATAGGTGGGCTGTCTAGTTAAAATAAATAGGGGGTGTACAAGATTAGTTTTCCATATATATCATTTCTTAAAAGACTGATAAATGTGACCCATGTCATCCTCACCTTATTAATCAGAAACATTCAGGCGAAAATACCATTTTGAACCTTATACTTCGGGGTTACTTTTGATTTTGCTCTCTATATTTTGGTAATAGTAAATTGTGATCATATTATTTTCTTTTTTGATATAAAATAGAAACTTTACTTTAGCGTAAGATATATATATATGTGTACGAAACTTTTTCCTAGAGATTTGAACTTCGGCTCTTGTCTCTCACCTCATAAGAACTTTATATTTGTGGAATGACCATCATGTCAAGGGTGTGCGGTAATTGTTCGTGTTATTTTTAACTTGCAATCAATTTGGAAGGATTAGTTTTCAAGTGAATTGATGGCAATGATCAAATTGACTGCTACCAAAATGTAAGGACGGAATTGAAAATAACCCTGAAATGTAAGGGCTAAAATGATATTTTGCAAAATATTTAATAATAATTTTCAAACAAATGAAATTATGGGTTGCGAGTCAAGCAAGTTCTTAATCATCATTCTAGATATTTTTTTCCATTTCCTTTCTATTTATGTGATCGTAAGACTTGAGGGTGGTCCTTGAATTTTCCTGAGTCACTTTCATGGAAAATTTGTGAAGCTTTCCAAGTCCCAGCTGGTGGAAGATTTGGCTAAGTAGAATTTTAGGGCCCACACAGAGGGTTATGGTGAATATGGGTCCTACAAAGTTGATTGACTTGAGCTGTTGATATCATTGGTTTTAATTGTAGCCATTTTTACAACCATGTCAATCTCACTTTTATCAAAAAGGCCTAAATAGCAATGAATAGGTCATTTTGGAACAAGGTTGTTTTCATACATTATTGTTGGGTTAATTATTATTAATTTTTTTATATATCATTAATGCATTAATATTTATAAAATTTAGTGGGTTCTAGTTAATTCAATTGGTAAAATTTTTTATTGTTAAATAAGATACCTGAGGTTCAATCCTCGTTTATACCAAAAACCGATTGATGTCTTGGTCTGATATTAGAAGCAGATGACATAAATTAAAATTATCTCAAATATATATATATATATATATATATATATAAAATTTACAATACAATTTTGAAGCCAACTCAAATTTTTTATTCCTTTTTTTTTAATTGAAAAAAAAAAAAAAAGGTTTTGTTTCTTTGAATAGTAAGCAAACCAAGAAGACAACAACCTTAAAGTTAATTTCCATCATAAAGAGTAGGGTACACGCGCTACACACATGGTACAAGATTAATACAACTACAGTATTCTTGTTAGTGGCCATCGTACATTGGCAACAAGAAAAAGGAATTTATGATTTGAGCCAATGCTATCTAAGGACACCATAAAGGCATAGTCCATAGTTGGGTGGATAAGTGGTTACCATGTCACTAAAATCCCAGGTTGGATCTAGGGTTCATGTCAAACTAATAAATAAAGGTGAGAGAGATTTTGATGAAATTATTCTATCCATATGGCTTTTATTATGGGTCCTGTTAACGGGTTATTTTAGAAAAATTTTAATATCATTTTAAAAATTGTTAAAAAAAATTTATTTTTTTCTTATTTAACAAATTTTTTAAAAAAATATTTCATAAATCAAAGCCCTAAGGGCATCTGTTATTTTTTTCCCTTTTATTATTTAGTAAAAGTTTTTTATTAAGTCTTGTTGGTAGTTATTAAAGCCTAGTAATCTATTTATTGGGTGATGTAAAAGACTATTTAGGAAGTTGCTGAGTGTTTATTGACTCTCATGCATTGTAATCACAATATATATATCGACGAGAAAGACAAAGAAGAGTGTAGAGAATATTTTAATTCAGAAAATTACTATCTTACTTTGGAGTTGAGTGATTCCTCCTAACAATCAAGTGTGTGGCATGATCGCGTTGAGTAACATTCACATAATTTCCCAATAGGTCATGACTTGCATCACTCCTACTTGAAGATTCAATACATGAGATCCACACTTATGTAAGAGGTAACGTAATACATCGAGTGGTAAGACATAATTTCTTACTCCCTTAATTGATTTCAACCTCAATTTAAATATTAATGGATAAAAAGTTTTCCCCTTCTTGCCAAAGTTAAAATAATTGGAGGGCTTTAAAACTAGTCCAACACTAAAAGGAAGATAATTTTTTTTTGCTGACTATCCAATGGCTTGCCTGCAATGGATTAAAAGGAGCTTAATATTCCACTAATTAGCTTGAGGAGTCTAATCCAATTATACCATGTTTGAAGTGCCTTTTTTCCACAAATGCGAAAAACCAATAGGGTTGTAGTTTGTAGTCAATGATTTATTGCTTAGCGCTTTACGTAAGAATCATATGTTTATGGACCACTTGCATGTCTAATTGTCTATGGAGAAACTTCCACATCATGTGTTATTTATGGTCTTGTTTGTATCATTATCGTATCTCGTAGCTTATTAGCCTGTTAGGACCGCTAAGGCCATGCATTGTTTGTGGTTGAATTTTAATCAGATCTAAGCTCATGATGATCAATGTATGATAATTGATAAGAATAAGTTAGTGAACAAAACAATAGGCCAATCCTGTTCAGATTCATTTGCTTAATAAGTATATTCATTTGGGGTTAGCAATAATTTAGTTTAAGACAAAAATTGCAGTCCTACAAGTCCTATAAATTGAGACCTTTTTCTTTAGTAAATTAATGTATTCACCAATGCCTTGTACTGTGTTATACATAAGTGGGATAAAAGCAATTTGGGCTAAACTCCAATGGCAATTGGCAACAAGTTGAAATCACATTAATGAATATGGTACTAGCAAAATTAAAGATGAAAACAAGAAGTTTTATTACCCTATTTATTTTGATTGAAAGAGCAACATCATGGAGGATTTGGTTAGAGGTGATGGATTAATTTCATAACAAATAATGCACGAGATAGCATTGGCAGCAAATACTATCAAATATAAATGAGACAAGAGCTGGTCATTAGAACTATTTTGTCACGGTAATTTAATTTTTAAAATTTTTATCTTTGTTTCAAAATCATCCTTATACTTTCTAATGTTTTTGAAAATGTCCATATTACCATCTAAGAATGGAAAATGTTGATATATCAAACGAAATTCATGAATTTGAAGCCACTACTCGCTATGATAGCGTTGAAGCATGACGTGATATGAATATTCTATTTACTACATTAGTATTTTTCTTCCATGAAATGACAATACAAGCCCTTTTATTAACAAGATTTGAAGGTATAGAGACTATAATGAGACATTTTAAAAGTATAATGACTATTTTAAACAAATATAAAAAAGTTAAGTACTAAATATGCAATCAAATGTAATTTTTATCGATAGTATAAATTATGGATTCGCTAAATTCTCTTAGCTTGAGCTTAATTTACAATTACAATGTGACAATTAAATTAATTAAGATTGAGTCATGTAGAAGGAGGGATTCACAAGCTTTTTATTACAAGATTGATTTGGGTTGTTCAAGAATTGCCCAATTTGCTCATGCACAATATGTTGCACATGGATTTTTTTTTTCCCCCGAAAATGATGTGAAACAGAAAGCCAATTTTGTGAAAACTATGCTGCAGGCAAGAATAAGACCGAAAGTTTCAGATAGACATTTTTTGTGATGGCCTAGGAGTTTAGGCTAGTACATAATAGATCATTTGAATTGATTTTGTGCACCAAAATTAAAAATATTAGGTAGCGTTTATTGCATGTACGGTCATCATCTACAAGTAGGCGTCTCTCAATAATTGCAAATCGATAGCTGTGTTATGTGTTGAGGGGGAGGTGAATTTTTGATAGCTGTCACCATAAGCATGCCACATTTTGGTGCTTGTCACATGGCTACATAAAACCTTTCAATTAAGGTTGTGGTAAAATAGTGGGTTAAAGTTAACATAACTTGTAAAATTTTTTGTCGTTGAATAAGAAATTTGAGATTAAGATTGGAATTCTATTTACATGAAAAATCGATTAGTATATTAACATAATAATAAAGAGTAATCATTATAAAGCAGATACTATTAATTAAAGTTCTATCAAATCTAATCATTTAAAATAAGCACCTAATGATCCTATATTGCCCTGAAAATGTGAAATAAATTTAAAGGAGCAAGGCAATCATGTTTGTCCTTGATCATTGAGGGTTTATTTGTTATGGACACATTTTTCTCACTTCACAATCATGGATGCGGATGCTCACCATATGTGCACAAAATATTAGCTCCAACATCTTATACAACAATTGTTGATGATTGCCAAATCTAAGGAAATTAGTTAAAAGTAAAGAGGAAAGTAAGAAAAAAATCAGCAAGAGAGTTTTACTTGGTTTAATAAAATGTCTACGTCCATGGAAGCAACACAATATATATATATATATATATATATTGATAGAAAAGAACATGGTTTACAACATATTTATACTTCCTCGATCAAAACCTTATCTTGTTATATTAAAATTCTCAACATACCCTTATTGAATTGCGGGAGTTTTCTTCATTGACATAACATACTTAAATTAAAATGCATCAGGATTACAGTTTAATTTAGAACAGGAGTCATCATCTCTAAAAGTCAAAGGTATCAATCTATAGATTAACATTTTACTTAATTTGTATTCAAATAAGAACCTTTTATTGGAATATTTACCCTTGTATAAGTGATGTGATTAATTAAAAGTGTTGAAGTCTCACGTTAAATAATAACCAAAAGAATCAGTGGTATTTATAATATAAATGAACTCAAACCCACATGTTTATGTTTAAGCTTTTGAATTGAATGATACCTCCGTATATTATATTAACTTCTTAATTAGAGCCTCCTTAGCATCTTTTTATCTCTTTTTTAAGTTCATTATGACATAGGTGTAATTGCAAGTGAACATATTGATAAGAAGGAAATCTATTTTAATCATCATCTAAAGATCCCATTATCTTAATTTAGTTTTAATTTTTAAAGTAGCACACTTGTTCAAGGTTTGAATTGCTTCCCAAACTCATTGAAATAATGGATATTTTTAAATGGATATACACAACCAAGATGATTTGAGTATTCATTATGTGTCCATGTGGGTGGCCCGTCAAATAATGGCTCCCCTTTTGTTTTGCTAAGGGATGATTTCGGACCACAATGATGAACTGCAATATAGGGTAGGCTCAAGCAAAACACCAAATTAATTATATGGCTTTTTAACATCTAGCTAGCACTCTTGTCCTGTACCATCTTTGTACTCACTTGCAGGTTATAATTATACGGGGATATGTATGTTGATTAAGTAGTTATACAGAATGTAGTAAAAACATGATGTTCCATTGTCATTATTTTAGCAAAAAAAAAAAAAAAAAATTATTGAAATAAGGACTAAATTATTACAAGAGATAAATTTTAAGAAAACTTGTTTAAATTGATTTTTCAAAATTGTAACTAAAACAAGTATTTATAAATCTCAAGAAGGATTGGTGGGGTATGTAAAATCTGTCTTTGCCCTGGTCCTCATTGGGGACAAGAGGAGATGGTCGGGTTGGGATGGAATGGATGGAAAAACTTATTATTTTTGGAAAAATTACTTCTTGATGTGTGTTTTATCAGTTCTTTTAAGACCATACCATTTACCATGACTTATTAAAGTAGTAAATAATAAATAGTTGATAATTACTTTTATATAAACCTATCGTAATTTATTCATAATTCAAAGTCAATCACATCAAAATTGCGAGGCAAAAATGATATGCCCCCCACTTTTCCGAATTTTATTTGTCTATGAAATTTGAGAAGTCATAAGTTAGATTATTCCCTATTGAAAAGTCACTTTATATTTTTAAGAATTTGACCAGAGTGGAAAAGGACCTTCGAATACAAGTAATTTTCTATTAGTTATAGGACAAAAATAAAACCTCCAACAACTATTAGACACGTATCATTATTCCATTTTAACTTTATAAGCTTTTAAAACAATCCACATATTAAGTTATTAATCTACAAAATCATATCTCTCGAATATGTCAGTGTAAAAGAAAAATCTATAGATAATATACTATTTGGTTCCCCATCTCTCATGTTGCTTCTTGACCGTGGAGTCTCTGGCTACTGGCTCCATCGAATTGTAATTTATTCTTAGTCATCTTAGTCGGTCAACAATTCATACTTTGCATGCATTTAATTGTTATTTAGTTATAGCCTATAGGGTCATAATAGAGTGTAAATACAACTATTTGTTTGACTTTTTAAATAATATAAATTTAAAATTTTATATATTTTTATTTGAAATATCATGCATTTAATTATATTTCGTTAAAAAAAATTGAAAATTTTTATCAGGACTATGTAAAGGAGTGTTAAAAGAAAAGTTGACATATGTAAGGAGTGTTAAAAGAAAAATTGTAGTCAACTCAAATAAAAAAAATTTGCATTAATAAGAGAAAAATGTTCAACTTGGTTTTTTTTTTTTTTTTTTTCCACACACATCTATAATTACCAAAAGTCATAAAAATATATGGGGCCAACGTTAATTAATTTGTTGAAAATCCATTGTAAATCCTGAAATTTTAAGATTAAGACTTTGTTGTTATTGTTGTTGTTGAAAGATAGTCCAAGATATTAGATGAGTAAAGAACTACTGGAATGAATGTGGGTTTCAATTAGCTAAAAAATCATTGGTATTTTGGCATGATGATAAAGAACAACTATTAAGAAGCAATATAAATTCAAATCATATGGCATAACTAAATCAATTCTTTAGGGTTAGTAAAAGATAGGTTCAGATTTGAAAAGTGATTTTATGGGTACTACAATTTCTAATTTTCTAAGATTTTTGCTTTACAAATCAATGTATCAAATTTTAAACATGAACTGTGGTTAAAAAATTTATTTATTATGTTGTTAATACCAATCTAATCCAATCCAATACAACTCGACAACTTATGTTTTTTTTGTTGTTGTGGGTTGATCGGTTTGATTGGATTCTAAATTTTTTTAAAGATTGGATTGGGTTGGGTTTATGTTGGCAAGATTGTCAACCCAAGTAATCTAAGCCAACCACACTATTAATATTAATTTTTAAATAAATAAATATATCTTAAATTTGTTAGTTTGATTTTTTCTTTTTTTGATTTTAATACTTAGTTTAAATTAGTTAGTTTGATTTTTTGAGACTTAGTTCGGATGAAAATGGAACATTAAACCTAATTATGTATATTATAATAATTTATTAAATAAAGAGTTTTTTGGAATACATTTTAAGAAGGGATAATGAATTTGAACATTGGACATCTCTAATGCCATTGAGTTACAAGATAAAAATAATGAGATTAAATAATTGAATAAAAAACCAATTTTTTTTATAGATAAATTTTAGCTACAAAATTGGTTATAGCCTAATACTACAATTTTACTCAATATCTTTTTATTGAAGGTGAATTTTTACAAATCTACCATTAGATTACATTTTCTTTTTATATCCTTCATGCTTGCAAAATTTCTAGAAAATTAAAAATCAATTGCTATGTCATCAATAAATTATTTAAATTGTAAGTTTTTGTAGTTTAAAATTATGCATAAAAATAAGCTTATAAATCATATAGTAAATAATATCCGATTGATACAAAATTTAACACATATATTAAGAGAGTAAAAAACAAGTAATTCAATAATTAGATTTTCAAAATATGTAGTAATGTTTATTTTATCGAGTAAAGTTGTAACTTAATTTTGTAGCTAAATTTTGTTTTTTATTTTATTTTTTATATTAACTCTTGCAATAAATGTCATCGTCACTTGACGACTCAACCTAGCTTATAGACTCGGTTAGATTAGTTTTGAAACCTAACATAGGTTAAGTTAGGTTGGAATTTCCTCAATTGGATGTGTTGAAAGGTACTCCAAATTCAACACAATCGACTTATGCACAAACTTATTGCTAATCAAATCAATAATAGATTTTAGAGGTAATCAAATCAACAATAGATTTGGGATTAGGATTTTTCCAAATATGAAAAGGATGTTATCCTCACACAAATTTAGACAAACCATACACAACAAAAAAAGAACAAGGATAGAATCGGTATCTTACTACATTTTTTTTTGGAAGGCGCACTTTAGTAAATTCAGCAACCATTTCCAGGGACGTTACTGAGATTCCAACATATTTTGTCCGTACAACTTTTTTTTTTTTTGTTTCATCACAACAAGATCTAAACCCTTGGCCTTGCGGCGTAAACTATAAAACTCTCTCTCTCTCTCTCTCTTTCTCGCTCTGTGTCTCAAATCCCTATGTCGATCTGCGTCCACGAATCTTGGGCTTCTAAACGACTTGCCTCACAAAAGCTAAGACCCCTACTTTTCAACAAAATAACGACAACGCCCTTACAAACGCTTGACTGACCGTATTGCCCCTTTCCTCATTTCTTGTGTTTGTCTACCTAATCTCACATGTGGTCCCCATGCAAAATCTCGCCATTCTTTCCCTTCCATTGAAACACAATAAATTATTATTAAATTCCACTATTTGTTTTTCCTCGCCTGTGAATGTTTTTTTTATTGATGAGTTATAAAAAATTGAATAGTTTTATCACCGCACATTCTTTTTCAACTTTTTACCATAATTTTAATGTGACCGGTTGAGAGTAGCTGTCAATTATTTACATATAAACTCATTATTTTTTCAATTATTAAAGGTCATTACGCATCCCTTACAGAATAATTTATTTAGTTTTTTTTTGTCAAATGAATGTTAAAGTATATTTGTACTTTAAAAAAAAGTGAGGAAATTGAGATTTTATAAAACTGTACATAAAAGATAAAAGCAAAAGAATAGTTTGTAATCCAATGCCATATATACACTCTATATGATGATGATGTTATACAAATCACAATATTCTATCTTAAATATTGTGGAAAAAGACATATTTGAACTATCTTACACTAATATAATATGATTTGTATAAATAATACACATAAATCATCTTATAGTTGTCCCTAATATGTTTTTTATTTTTTATTTTTTTTTATTTGAGAAAGTGTTGCCTCTAATAAGTAGGGAAAATAATCAGCTGAAACACGAATTTTCAAAGTCAAACCATCTCATGTGAAAAAAAGTAGATAAAACTTATTGTATGTGTAAAATCGTCTCTTTCTCCTAAAATCATTCTGTACATCCCGTGTATTAAACCCTTTTATTTTTTCAACACAAAATGGACCCCACACATATAGATCAAACGTATATTATATAAATTTTACGTTTATATGATAGGACGGTTTAGTACAAACGGGTGTTATCGAATGATTTCCTTCTCTCTCTACAAACATCTGACTGACCAAATTGCCCCCTTTTTTTCCATTTTGTGTGTAATCTATTTATCCATCTATCTCAGTGTGGTCCCCCACGCAAAATCCTCATTATTTTTATAGTTTTGTTGTCAAAATTTCTTCTCACACACTTTCTCTCTCTAAAAACCTCATCCATTGTCTGTCTCTTTCTATCTATCTCTCACCACTTCCAAGGATCTGAGAGAGAGAGAGAGAGAGCGAGAGAGAGAGAGAGAGAGAGAGCATCTGCTTTCCCCCGACTTTTTCGAGAAAAAGTCACTCTAAAACAAACAGTGCCCCTACTACAACTACAAAGTATTTAACCATAATTGTCCTTTTAAGGTAAAAACTACTTGGCAACTTTCTGCTGTGTTACTCCTACATTGGCAACACCATACTCCCCCATTATTCCAAAAAAAAAAAAATAATATATATATATATATATATATATGATCACCTTCGAATTCCATGTGCACACTCATGATTGTAAATAATGATAGAATAACATGTGATTATTATTATTATTTTTTATCCTCTTCTTTTTATAATTTTTTTTTTATAAATTGGTTAAAATATCATTTATACTATCTAAATTTGAGTGTTGTTTTTAAATTAATATCTTAAACTATTAGAACATTGAATATTACATGAATATCATTGTTTATAAAGTCTTATAACTTATCAGTATTACTTGGTCTTGTTTATGAGGAGAATCAGTATTCAAATCTCATTCATCAACTTTTATCAAATTTATTCTTTCTCAAAAAAAAAAAAAAAACAAACTTTTATCAAATTTATTAAAATATTATTTGTAACTAATATAAAAAAATAATGTCATTATGGACGACAAGTTAGAAAAAAAAATTGTTTTTAGGAGTGCTAATTGCAAAAATGTGATAAACCATAATGAAAGGTGCACATTAACATCGTTGTGATAGTCAATAATAAAAATTGCAAGTTTTGAATGTGAAAAGATCAATTAATAAACGATCTCAAATTTGTTTTTCTTTTTTGGCATAATGATTTTAAATTTAGAAGGTGTAAATTCATTTTAGCTAAATACAAGTGAGATTGTATAAAAAGATAGTTTTCTTTTTTTTTTTTGAAAATTTTTTTATTGGAGAGTGAAAGAGACAAGAGATGAGATTTTACATGAAATATCCTCTTTTATTTTTAATTAATTTTTGATAATTTAATAATTAAGGAAGTGAGGATTTGAACCCTAAGCTTTTCCATTGAAAGTACTAAAAAAATGTCAATGTCAATGGAGTCATTCTTTAATGTAAATAGAAAGAATAGATAACCATTATTTGTGGCAAAGAATATATGGATTATTCATTAGGCAAAAGGGGTGATGTTCTGGCCATTTCCGGATTTGAATGAATGAGACTAATTATATATAGGTTTTACCGACTAGGACCCACAATCTGATTCTCGTCATTGTGTTATCAAAGCCCCAAGGGTTGAGTAGTCTTGTCTGTCATTTACACATCTTTTTATTTTTTTCATCTTCTTTCCTTTTTTTTTCCACTTAATTTGAAACAAAAAATTATATTATTAAAGGTGGTTTTACGATTTTATTCCCTTGAATAGGCAGTTAAGATTGTATGCAGGAGTTCTATTCTGTGAATAACAAGGATATGATGTTCAATTTCTAGCCAATTAAGTTGACAGGAATGTCTCTAAGTGGGTCCAATGTTTGGTAAAATATGCAAATCATGGGGTACATCAAAAAAAGAGTTTCATTTGATTAGGCTTGTGGTGTGGTGTGGAAGTGATGGAATGGATTCTCTCTCTTTTTTCTTTTGGGTCAGAACAGAAAAATCTTGGAAAAGGTTTTATTTTGGCCCATTTGGCCTGCAACATCTTGAGCCTAACAGTTTTGTTTGGGCCAAGCTTGGGCCATACTGATGCTAAGCATTTAACAGAGGGCATAAATAATGTGCCAAGAGGCCCAGAGCTCAGAAGATACCGCACATTTCTGATTTCACAAAAGTCGAGTTCCATTTTTTTTTTTTTAACCAACAGTCCTACTCCTACCTCTTCTTTTACATTCATAATGGAGAATTTGAATCGTAAATATCTTTATTGGCAATATCAAGAAGTGCTGACCAGTGAGCTACAACATTCTGGACAAAAAACTGACCGGTTACTTGAATAGTTAACATATACATGCATACCTATATAAGGAAAACAATTAATGAGTTGACATATATGCACCAAGTTAGTAATTGTTTTTGAGTATTCATTCAGAACAGCTTGAAGTTTGACCAAATAGTTTAGTGTGTTGGACCAAGTTATGGTATTAATAATATTTTTATTCGATAGGCCAAGACTAGGTTTATGGACCCTATTTTTAGCTCCCTGCAAGGACCGCAGGGAATTCATTCCTAGAATTTATTTATTTTGCCTAAAATTACATGTCCTTGTACCATGAAAAATTTGCTTATATTTTGTTTTCTTGCTAAAACAGTACAAGGCCATTCATACGGGTGTAATTGTGACTTCTAAAGCATCAAGAAACATTTATTAATAATCAATTCATTAATTGATTGTATAGGCCTCTTGCCATGGGTAGCCCAAGCCCATTCCTAATGGTTAAGTAGACTTAGTCCAAAATAGTACAAGGCCAATTCATTTTTCCTTTTGACTTCCAAACTACGGGCCTATAACTTTAGTGAAGATACTTTTACAGTGTTTTACTATGCACAAAGTTCTTATTATATATTCAGCAAAAAAAAAAAAAAAAAAGTTCTTATTATATAAAGTATAACATAGATTCATCATTCTGTTCATCTCTAAATTAAATATACCAATGAAAAATTCAGTTAAGTACTATATAATATGGATAGCAAATTCATGATATGAACAAGGTAATTTTTTTACTATAGTTATAAATGTGTCCTCTTTGTAGCATAGTTTTTGTCCAATACGGAAAGAGTATTTTTTAGCTCTCATACCTGCAATTACAAAACATATAACATTAACCCCACCATATATATTAAATTGGTACAAGGTATTTTATAGCATTCAGTCATAACTACAAGGGTTTGAAGGTGGGGAAAATAAGTCAGTTAGTCCAATGGTTAAAAACCCAGGTTATTATGTGATATCCAATGGAGTGTGAAGTGTTGGTATTAACCTTGATTTGTGATGAAATCCTTATATGTTTAAGACCAAAAAAAAAAAAAAAAGACCGGAAATTGGAGAGATAGTTCAAGCTCTTTCTCAAATGGCATCTCTTTCCGTTATAATAGTAAAGTGGATGATGAGGTCATGGGTTCAAGACCCACCAGATTCATATGTAATCACTTTCAAAAAAACTATCAAATTATCAAAAACTCAAACTCAATCCCTAAGAAAAAGGGAGATAAAAAGCCACAAAAATTGGCTAAGATATGACAAGAGAATTTTGCCCAAACTCAAACTCACAACCACTAAAGGTTCACAATGTTCAATATTATCTAAATCTCACCACTCAGGACAGCTATCTTTTTTCATTCCAGGGACAAATAGCATGGTTAGGTTTCGATTTGTCAATTGATTGCATGTCAAGAAAAGTGCAGTTCCAAATAAAGAGTGGTAATTTAAGTCCGGTCCCAATCACCTAATTGCAAGCTAGCCACAACTACGAAAAGACACTTACTGTCTGATTAAGAACTACATATTGATGTAATCTCATATTAGCACATAACCCCCCTAAAAAAAATCTAATTACAAGAAAAACATTTTAAGCTGATTTATTCTAGCAAGCCTCTGACTACCATTTGCATTTAGGAAAGTCACTTATGAAACAAGTAAAATGGTGTATGTGGTGGCGGGCTACCTTTGACATTACAAAGTACTTGCATAGAATTCTCTGCAATAGATAATAAATATTGATATCTAGGATAGCCGTTAATGAAGAATACCTCATCCAATTGCCTGAACTTCCCTAGTTCACATAATTTCTTGTGTCGTATGATTGCCTTTTGTGTGTATCGTTTTTTTTAAATATATATATATATATATATATATTTTTATTTCTGTTTTTTGCATCTCATAGATCTTGAAATTTGTGTATATTCGGATATTCCCAACACTTCCCTGGATCATCTCCCTTCTGCATTTTTTTTTTTTTTTTGGGCAGAAATCTCCCTTCTGCATTGATTTCAAAGGAGTATTGCTTACAGTAAGGTTAAAGAAAAACTAACTAATTAAAACAAAAAAGTTGGCTCTCAAACCCGATACAAAGCCTAGAAGGTATTACACTGTGACAAATCAGAACTAGGAAAAAATAAACACATAGATCTAATAGCCAGGAACAAGTCTATGGACAGGATTTTTCAATAGGAAACATGTGAGTATAAATAGTTAAAGCAGTGAGGTATCAAAGACATAAACTAAACTGTTACTCCAGTTTTCAAATGCAAATGGTATTCTCATGATTGATTTGAAAGTAAACAGATATTTTTGGAACAATTAAAATGGGAAAAATCAAATAGGCTGCCATGTATATAGGCTGCCATGTATGTATTGGAAAAAAAGAGCTACGTATAGTTAGAATTGCTGGAAAGACAAACAAATAGAATTCAAATCAAATAGAGTTGTATTAGTTACCTAGACTGTACCGTGTGGATGGAGGATGTTCCGTCCCACATATATGTTGTAATTCAAGCCAATATAGCTGGTTTGGTTTAATAAAGTCTGATGTTTTTCTTCTCAAAAAAAAAAAAAAAAAAAAAAAAATCAAATAGAGTCATCAGAGGTTTCAAGATGATCCATGACAGAACAGAAAAAGTCAGTACAACAGCTCATTAAAGAACTAGAACTATGATAAGAGAACTAGCACAAACATGAGAACGATATAATTAAAAAACAATCAAATTAACTAGAACCGACATTTTTGTTTCCCCTGGAACTAAAATGATACAGCCAAAAGCATTAGAATACTCAAATTAATGAAAGGAAGTTAAACTGCTTAGAAAAGTATAAAACAATCAAAAATCAAGAATCACAAAAATGAGAGAGACTTAAAAGTACTCCATTACAAAGAAAGCCAAAAAAAAAAACCAGATTTAATTTACAAAGAAAATTTCTCAACACCTTCAGAAACAGATTTAATATCCACAATTGTTTTCTTTAAGATTAAAATACTTAAAGAGAAGATTAAACCCAGTTAGTAATTAGTTTAACTATTCACAGAAGGCCATCAAAATTCTTTCTTGATTATTAATAATTTTCTACTGAATTATAATTTTTTTGGATTATTTTATTGACTTATTTAATTTAAGTAGAATTATTTTTCTGGCTCCTAAAATCCCAATTAGGATTCATATCGCAAATTTGACCTTCGAACATCGATTGTTATAGAATCATCCCATCTTTTTCCTACTCTTTCCTGTTTGTTTGTGAACATGTAAAGAGAAATATTGTTTTTATGTCTGTAATGTTTTTGTGGTACTTCTTGTTTATGGTTGGAATCTGACCGCCCATTTCCCTACTATCCATCTATCTTAAAAGAAAAAAAAAAAGAAAAAGAAAAAAAAAAGGTTTTAAAAAACTATATGCTCCTTTTTAGTATGAAAATAAGCAAGCTCTCTCTTTCTCTATATATGTGTGTGCGTTGAATTTTATGACCAAAACATGAAACATATATGAGATACAATCAAACAAATAAAATGAAATAAGCATAGATTTCAATAGATATCATGAATATTCAGATTGACAATTTTGACTGTAGCTCAGTGGAAGCACAAAGTAATGGCTTTTAGAATAGTCATTCATGGTTTTCTACCTTTTCAAAACATATCCAAACAATATTTTGCACACACAATTAAGGTTCCATCTTTTTTTTTTTTTTTGGTAAAATTAAGGTTCCATCTAAAGATCTCTCAACATATTCATTTTCATCCAAACAATTTGAAAAGTCAAAATATAGAAACTGAAGTGTTGTGGGATCATTTTGTGATAGGAGTATAGGACCAAATCAAAAAGAGGTCATAAGTTGTGATTGAAGTTTGCCTACTAATTAAAACAAGATACAAAATCTATTAATTTCGATAGAATCATAATGATTTTATTTTATTCCAAACTTTAATTGCACTATAGGCAAGTGGGAAGTGATGAACAATATTGTGATTTGTAGCCTCCAACTCAAATCTATGGTACATGCCCTGTGGGAGTGTACCTGCTACCCAGAGCTTTTAGGATGGAGGGAAGTGCTGTCATACAAAAGTGGAGGAATAAGCAAGGTAGCGATCCAACCCTAGTTTAAGCAATGTGCGATAAAGTACCTTGCGAGAAGTTTGAACTACTCTTCCTGACAATGGCAAAGGAGATATCTTGTTAATACGTAATGCTCCATTTGCTTTGATACAAAACTTTTTGTGAAAATAGCTTCTTCTTTTCTTTTTTTTTTTTTTTTTTTTTTTTTTTTTATATTTAGTAGCATCAGAAAAAATATATCAAAGGAAAACATCTTTGGTTAATGGAAAATTCTATTAACAATATAACTTATTTTTTTTTCCCTAAAATTTTCCCCGAAAAAAAAAACTCTATTTCATACCATGCTAAATAAAAAAAGGTAAGAGGTAATATGGAAACTATTGAAAACAACTCTATTTCATTTTTTTTACATTCTCAAAAAAAAACTCTATTTCATTTTTAAGGACACTACCAAATATAGGGAAATGAGATAGTTTTTCTAAGAATACTACCAATTATAGGAAAATTAATGAGATAGTTTCCCAAAAAATTCATTTTGAAAAATGACTCATTTTTTAGAAAATAATAATGTCTAAACAAATGGAGCGTTAACAAGAGGCAAGCCAACCCCTTTTTATTTTATTTATGTTCTTTTCATTTTTTTTTAAAAGTAAACAAAATTTGCAACTTTTATTTTTATCTTTTCTAAAAAAAATTTAAACATTTGAACATGTCAAAAAGATGTTGTTTTGGGACACTAAATGGAAATTGCTCTACCGGATGCGGATGAAATGATTGAATTGAATAAAATTAAAAGTTAAAGGATTGAATTGATGAACAAAATTAAAATTATATGACTGAGTTGAATTTTAGGCTCAATTATATGGTATAATTTGTAATTTAACTTTTTTTCTTTCTTTAAAAAAAAAAAAAAAAAAAAATCTTTCGGCCCTATATTATAACCTAACCTCATGAGTCATTACTCAAACTTTTTTTTTTTGCTAATCCATTGCTCAAACTTCATCTTAGGACTTAGATACTTATGATACATAATAAGGGCTTAGAACAGCCAGTGATCATGCACCTGTTATTTTCAAACGAATCCACTCCACGGACCCCAAGTTCACGCAGCACTCTTTTGTGACCTAGCCTTTTAGATAATAATAATCGTAGGGATACAATATTTTACATTTTTTTTTTCATAATTGTTAAGATGGAATATTTAGATTAGTGTTAATAAAAGTGAAATTAGTGGTACAGTTTTTGTTCCTTTGTTATTATTGTTTTTTTAACGCGTAAAATAACATTTTAATCCTATAATGTCTGTTCCATGATAATTTCTCTTTATCATTTGGTTAAGATACCAATTAAATTTTGGTGTAACTAGGTAGAGATCAAATCCTAAATTTTTTATTCAATGATAAGAAATTTTACTAGTTCAACTAACTGAAACCGTCCTTTATATTATTAGATAATTCTTTTTCTTAATGATAGTTTTAAATAATTCAAAAAAAAAAAAAAAAAAAAAAAAAAACTTGAGCGGCTGCTGACTGCTGTCAAGTGTCAACCCTAACCCAAGCATGCTTATTTATTTATTTATTTTTTATAACAACTAACCCGTGCATGATTTACGTTACACTATAAATGGCAAATCATTTTTGACTTTTCAAAAACATAAGATTCATCAAGAAAACTTTTATTTGGTAGGTGTGCTATATTTACTTAAATGCATTTCAAATATAATTTTAGCTGTCTCTATTGAATCACATCCCAATGTCCATAGACAGTTTTCATTCAAGAAATAAGAGCAACTGAGCCAAAGATCTAACAACTGCTATAGTTATTCTTTGCTCTTCACATTCCTGAAATTTTTAATCAGGCCAGGTACAGATTTTTCTCTCAGTTCTATTGCGTATGACTCCAATCTATATATTGTCTCATATCTCTAATTATTTCATAGGTAATTTTGTTTATAGATATGATGGAATTGAAATCTATAATGTTTGCTCTATTTTGTTGTGTCAGTGAGATGCGATTATAAATCTTATTTTTGATAATAAGAAAGTTTAATTATTGATTGAGTTAATTAGAACACATTTAATATACACATACTCTATTTTTTATGTACTCTCCATTTGTCACTTGAGTTAAGTGGAATCCACTATATAAATATAGAAAATCATCAACTATCAATGATAGGTGGGGTATGCTCATTCTTGATAGCCGGAAAAATTTGAATAAACAGAAAACCTTGAATATTAGAGTCTGACTCGTTTTTTGGTATATATGAAGGTTAAAATCACATACCATTACCAATAAGGCTTCGAATAGAGATATGAAGAATAGAGATTCAACATGCCTCTCAATGTTTTACTGATATTCTTGGTGTTTCAGTTTTATTTATGGCCCATGTTGAGAATGAACATTTCTCATTCAACCAAGATTAGTCAAGGTATGCGTTACAAAATCCTTCTTTGTTCTCTTCGTTTTTTAAAGAATGATTTTGTTTTTCCTTTTATAGATAGGATAGGATTGAAATTTATAAACTTTGATACATTGACCTAATTTACTTATGACTGTGGGTTCCAGTTAGTTTAACCGGTAAAGTCTCTGATGGTTGTATAAAAGATTTATGATTTAATTTCTGTCTACACTAAAAACTGATTGGTATCTTGATTTGATAATAAAGAGTGGATGCTATAGGTTGAAACTCTCTCAAAATTTGCTTATGACTAAAACTGTTGTTGGTCTACATGAGCAATAGCTAAACAATTTGATAGACAATAAATTTATAAGAATTTCCTTTCTGGAGGGACCTTCACTGCAATTTACTCTTCTAAGTTCTAAAACTTTTTTTTCCCTTCTAACAGTTTCTTATTCTTTTGTATATTATGAGAAATTATTCTATAGATGCACAATATGTTCAGATTTCCCTCTTACATAAGGGTGTGTCTTATCAATAAGTTCCACTTTCTTAGCTATGGCATGAGCATTAGTAATTGCCTGTGTGTTTTACGTGATTAAAACAAGTCCACGAAAAAACCCTTAAGTGAAAGTAAGACATAATAAATATTATAAATTAGGTACTTTGAATAATTTGACATACATTATTAAGTTAAGACACTAATAAATTTTTGGTGCCCAAATCTCTTGTTATTATTTGAAGAACCTTAACTACTAATTCTCAAAGTAATGATTTATTTATAGAATCTATGGTGTCCGTTCTTGATGATAGCTTTTTATCATCAGATCAAGACATCAATCTGTATTTAGTATAGGTGGAAATTGAACTCCAAATTTCTTATTCAACTATTAGAAATTTTACCAATTGATTTATTAACGGTGATAGTTGTCACTATTCTGCCAATGCCCTTTCTACATTCAGTTCTCATATAAAGAATATTGTCATTAAATACTCACTACAAAAAACGCAGGCTGAAGCCGCGTTTTGTAGTCGTGTTTTCCAAAAACGCAATAAACGCGGCTATAGACCAAGGGTGGAGCCGCGTTTTTGGACGGCTCAGGCCGCGTTTAGCTGCCTAGGACTGAAGCTGTGTTTTTAAAAAACGCAGCTTCAGTCCAGTTCGGGAATTTTTTTTTTTTTTAATTATTGGTTGAGCTGCGTTTAAAAAACGCAACATAAAAAGTGCTTACATGTTTGGAGCTGTGTTTCTTTAAACGCGGCTTCAACTTTCAGTATAAATAACAAAAAAAAAAAAAAAAAATCCCTCATCCAAACACAAAAATACCCGAACTCCAGATCGACCACTCTCACCGATCGCACAAAAATCTCACCGATCCAACACAGTCCCCTCACCGATCGCAGATCCCCCTCGTCCCTCCGCTCTGCCTCCTCTCAACACCACGCCGCCTCTGATCTACGCCATCGCCGCCGCCGAGAACCTCATTCTCATAGCTCTCTCTTTCAGCCATCATAGGTTAGAACCTCTCTATTCCTCTTGCGATCTCTCTCTCTAGGTTGTGTCGCTTGCGTGCGTGCGTTTATGGTTGTTTGGCCATGGGTTTGGCTATTGCTATTCTTCTGGGTTTGTGGCCATGTTTGTTTGTAGATGTGAATGAGTGTAATGAGTGTGATGGTTTACTTCTCTGTGTGTTCTTTTGGTTGATTTCTCATGGGTATGGGTTATTCTGATTTCTCTGTTCTTTGGTTGATTTCTCATGGGTTTGGGTTGGTTTTGATTTCTCAAGTGTGGTGTAGTTTGTTAGCGTTGTATTTTCAAAAAAGAAAGAGCCGTTGCAAAGTGAGGTTTGGGTTTGATTTCAGAGATTTCAGAGGTTTGCGTTTGGGTTTGGCTCCGAGTGGCCAAGATTTCAGAGATTCGTTGCAAGGTGAGGTTTTGGGTTTGATTGGAAATTTGATTTGGGTTTAGAGTTCCGAATGGTTGTTGCTGTGAGTTTTTGATTTGGGGTTTAATTTGGGGTTTTGAGGGGCTTCGGGTTTACTATTGTTTTGGGTGTGTGTGTGTATGAATGTGTCAGGATCATCTTGGCTTGACCGTACAAAAGGAATGTACTCACCATTAGTGACAAGTATAATTTGAATTCCATTTTGGCTTCCACTACCTGAGTCAACTTATCTTCCTCTGCTCTTTCTGTTTTGGTTCAGCAAAAAACAATCACTATATTTACCCACAAAATAAAACCCATTTCTATTTGTTTTTCTTCTTTCTGACATCTGTTTTCCTATGGCAGAGTTGATGACCGCACCATCTTAGACATCAAACAATCTTCCATGACTATGAGGTCCATTTCATGCCTCTTCTTCTTCCCTTATTTTTTTTCCCTATGTCAACTGTTCCATTTGAAAAATGCCATTGGTTTGTTTTCTGAGTGATCATTCGGGGAATTCGTTGGGATTATTTTGTTTACTATTTTTATTTTTATTTTCTCTTTTGGAACTAACAATTGCTACAATTTTGAAATTAATAGCGTTGACCATTGGTGGTTTCATTACATCTTATCAAGCCCTTAGATTAAATAGCATTGGCCTTTGGATTGACCCCTTAGAAATTGCCTGCAACTTGTCTGTCAAAATACTTGACTATAAGATTTTTGTGACATTGGGGCTTTAAAAGCACATTTCTAGGATCCTTTGGCTATTGTGTTTGTTATACTTGACTTGTGAGGTTTGGATTGATGCTTTAGGAGACAAAGAAAACCTTAAATTTTCAATATGTTAGAACTCCATCTAATTTAAATTGTTAAGACCCTTTTAAGTCAAGTTTTTCTGTTTTAAGAATTTGCATGAGCAGTTGGTCTATTGAGAATTACGTGGTAGGTGGTTCAACTTTATACTCTGTAAGAACTATAAAAATAAAGGAAAAGGAAGGTTTCAGGTGAGTTTGTTTTCTGAGTTGATGACAGGCTGTAATTGGTATCTAATACTACCAGAGTAGAAGTTGGGCCTTAATAGGAAAATTAAACCTTTTATATATATATATATATATATATATAATGAAGGAAAATAATCGCTATATATGTTAAAAAATAATCGCTATTTCTTGTAAGCCTTTGCATGTAATATTTGGAACTTTTATTTCCTAATGTTTGGTGTTCAAATACTCGTTTCAGGACTTATTACTTCTATGAATTTGGTAGAGATGAACAGCATGTAGCATTAATAGCTGCTGCTAACAGTGGAAAGGTTTGTTACTATTTCTTTCAGTGATAGAATGCTTGTTTGTAAAAAATATAGCCAATACATACCAGGCTTTTGTGCCTGTGATGGATATTATGAGTGCCTATAGCCCATTAGTTGATCTACTCAATAGAATTCTACCGAAAGGCCCAAGAACTTTCTGATAAAAAATTAGGATTTTGATTTGCACAAGAAAACCATGATGCCAGTGATTTTGTTTTCATTTTGGTTTTTAATGATTTCATCAAGTAAATCAATGTCTCACTTTCATATGTAGGCAATTATTGCTGGAGCAACTACCCCACGTTCTAAATGGGAGGATGATGGTGTGAAGCTTTGTTCTTCTGCTATATCACTAACAGTCCTGTAGTCAAACCACCAAAAATTCAAATAGCAGGTATCTATAGCTATGACTCTCCTAAAGTATCCTTTTAAATTTGTTGAGACAAAGAAAATGAATTGTATGCTGTTTATAATTTGTCCATTATTGCCAAATGAATTGCAAAGAAAAAGAGAAGGCTTAGCTTCAATTAATTACCTAGACATCATTGCCATGTTTCATGTTCTTTTTATGTTTATGCAATCATATTATCGTTCATCTTTCTGATTGCTGGGAATGGTCATAACCTCAAGCAATTGGTGCTTGCACCAAAATATTTCAGGTCAGTGAACTAAAGTGAGATACTTAAATGATCTTGGACCAAGTGAGGGTAGCATTTATTTACTTTTTGTTAAGTAAAACGACAAAACTGGGAGAAGCATATTAAAAGGTTTTTAACTAAAGGGGACCGGTAATGCTTAAAACGTAAAAAGGTTCATAATTATCCTATTATTTCTGATCACATGTGGTTCTAAGCCCTAAAGATTCTCCTCCTGGGCTGGGCTGTGGAACATACTGATTATTGGGCTGTTGATGCTAAAAGATCCTATACCTTTTTCTTTTCTTTATCTTTTCCTTTTTCTTGTAACCTTTTAATTTATTTTTTTTTGTTTATTTTTTGTGTTTTGAAGGTTCCTTATGCCTAGTTTAACGATTACAAATATCACACTCTAGGATATAATTTTCTTCAATTATCACTTACTTTTTTATTATTGATTCATGACATTCAAGGGGTTTATTTATGCCAAGTAATAAGAGCTATATATGTTAATCTATTGTAAAATTATTGCCAACAAAAAATTAAACTAATTTTGATACCCTCAATAATAATCCTTGGTGAATATAATCCACATGTTAAAATTTAAAATCTTAAATTTAGACAATAGCTTTACAAGACTCTACAACAGTTAAGTTTGAAATATGGGACACTGCCGGCCAAGAGAGGTATGGTGGTCAAATCATGCTTGAATATATAAAAAGTTTAAGATTTATATATCATAGCACAAGCTCATCTTATAAACCATTCTTTTAAATTTTTAATCAATTGAAAAATTTTGACTTACAGATTCTCTAGGAGTTCCAAGTCATGTGTTAGAACTTGGAAGCCCGATTTAATTTGTTCTAGCTAGATTGTACTAAAAAAAAAAAAAAAAAAGAATAGTGCTTATACATAAAAGTATAATTAATTTAAAAATAACTCTGCATTGCATTTTAAGATTTTGAGTTAATTGGAATGATGATGGATTCAACAAGTATAAATGGTTGCCAAATAGCTTGGTTAGATGGCTTGAATTAGGAGAAGCATTAACTTAATTGTTGAGTTTGTCTTCTGCCTTTTCAGCTAATGTCAAAAGTTCTTTATCTTTCATTCAAAAAAAAAAGTTAATGTCAAAAAAGTTCTATATCTGTTTTATTACCAAACCCGCTATGTTTCTGACATAACTGTTTAGTTCAATTAAGTTTTTGTATATGTGATATGTGTGTTTCTTTTCCATTAGTCTATATTGTCTTTGTTAGAGACAGCTTGGTAGAGTGGCCATATAAATTTCCATTGTTTGGATCATATTTGACTTCTTTCTCTTTCCCATTTGTTTCTGTTAATTAACACCAATGCCTTAAATGGACTTTTCTTCACAAAAACTAATTTTATAACTGCATTGTATTTTTGTTTAGGACTGTATTTCTTTCACACACTGCGTTTTAATAAACTTGTGATATTGGGATGAAATAAGTTGTGAAAGTAGGGACTTGTTATGGAACTTGTGATTCTTGGGATGTGTTGTGAAAGAAGGGAGTTGTGTGAATAGCAGGAAGTTGAGAAAGCAGGGAAAAAAAATTGAAAAAAAAAAAAAACCTATAGCCGCGTTTCTTAAAACGCAGCTATAGACTCTTATCCAGCTACTTGAAACAACCTATAGCCGCCTTAATAACCGCAGCTCAAAGCTGTCCTGGAGCTGCGTTTCCAAAAACGCGGCTATAGGTCTGGTTTTAGCCGCAGTTTCAAAAACGCGGCTATAGGTCTGGTTTTAGCCGCAGTTTCAAAAAACGCGGCTATAGGATTTGAGCTACGACCCATAGGAAACGTGGCTCAAAGCCTATAGCCGCGTTTTTGGGGTCTTAAGCTGCGTTTTTCAAACGCAGCTTTAGACCCTTTTTTTTGTAGTGACTTATTCTCAAAAACCCAAATAAAAAAGGAGAAATCATTTTGGATTTATCTATTGAACCATTAATTCTTAAACTTTATATTGTTAGGAAGTAAATTAACTGTGTATATTAAGCATAGGGCATATTACTGACAAACTTAATTGTTAAAGCTTGATTCCACAGGCAGAAGGAACAAACTGTTTATGAAACCATAGCTGCCTTTATAGTACTAAATAACATTTTTTTATTTTTCTTTTAGCAAAAAATCCAACAAACTAATTTTTATTAGTGTAGAAATAATTTATATAAAGCAAACAATCATCAATATTACTCTTATTTTTTTCTATGTAATTAATTTTGTTAAAATATCCAACACCCAAAAAAAAAAAAAAGTTTCAATTTGGAATAATCTTGAAGCTTCAAGCTTATTGGTGGGGCTAAATTTCTTTCAAATTCTTATGGTTGCAGATATGAAAAGTTTAGAATCCAAATCAATTAGCAAGCCAGAAGCAAAAGATATCAGCTGTGATCGTTCTCACAAAAACTATGACTTATGTACAATCAGTGGCCCAACAGTACTGGACCCTACTAGCTCAACATTCTTTGTAATGGACCCCAAAACCTTGACCCCACAAAAGCCCACGGTAGAAAAAGTCAGGCCCTATCCACGAAAATGGGAGACTCACACAATGTCCAGAATCAAAGAGGTCACCCTCATCTCAAGCCCAATAGTCCCAAACTGTGAAATCCAACACAAGGCCCCAGCCATAGTATTCAGTGCTGGTGGACTCACTGGAAACATCTTCCATGACTTCAATGATGGCTTCATCCCCGCCAATTCAATCTTCCCTGATCAAGATGTTGTACTTGTGATATCGAAGGCTCGTGATTGGTGGGTTAGTAAGTATACTGAAATATTACGTACTTTCACTAAATACCCCATTATAAACCTTGATAATGATATTATTACCCATTGTTTCCCTTCTGCCAATGTGGGTATTATATCACATGATTTGGTTACTATAAACCCAAAATTAATACCAAACTCAAAAACTTTCACCCATTTCCATGCCTTAATTGACAAAGCCTATGGCCAAAAGCAAAACCATCCCTTTAAATTTAATCCTTCTAAATCTAGGCCAATTCTTGTGTTGATTAGTCGTAATGATGGTGTTAGTCGTGTACTCTTGAACCAAAATGAAGTAAAATTTGAAGTTGAGAAGATTGGTTTTAATGTGATTATTTTTGAGCCAACACCTATGACCCCTATGCACAAAGCTTATGAATTGATACATTCGAGTCATGCAATTATTGGTATACATGGTGCAGCCCTTACACATCCAATTTTTCTCCGGCCTGGCTCCGTGTTCATGCAAGTGGTGCCGATTGGGACTGAATGGGCGGCGGAGGTTTGCTATGCGAGATTGGCTAGGAATGTGGGGTCAGAGTACATGGAGTATAGGATCGAAACTGAGGAGAGTAGCTTGATAGAGAAGTATAGCAAGGATGACTTGGTATTAAGAGACCCAGTTGCTTTTAGAGGAACAGATTGGTCTCTCATGAATGTGTACTTTGAAGGAACAAAATGTTACATTGGATTTGGACAGGTTTAGGGAGTACTTGAAAGAAATGTACAAGAAGGCCAAGAAATTCATGAACAAGGAGGAATAGTGATAGTGTTGATAGACATATATATTGGTTCATCAAAAAAGAAAAAAAATAGATATATATATTGAAAGAACATTAGATGATTCAATAACTATTTTTTTGTTGATTATTATTATTTTGTGGAATTCATGGGTGGAAAAAAAAAAACCCTTTCAGTGAAGCATAACGCAAAAAAAATTAAAAAAAAATTTTGCCAAGCCAAAATCACTTACTGACATGTTATTACTCCTCTTAGTAGGTTCTCTAGTAGTAACATAATTAAGTTTGATCAGAGAGCAGCGAATCTTAGCATTTACTATATTAAAAAAATGTATGAGCAATTCTTGAATTTACTAGATATTCAGATGGTGTTAGCTCTATTGCTCTACTGACCATTTAATTAGTTGATCGACAGCCCCCAAATGGACGTTTTCATGAAGATCAAACCGAAAAATTCAGCTTGATCCCATTTTTTTTAACGAGTGATTGAAGTTATTTGTTAAAAATATTATTAAATATTCAATTATAAGCTACAATGCACTTTTTGATATATATATATATATATATATGAAAACTTGCCAATAGTTTATTGATTTGCAGGTACCGATTTAGTATGATTGTGTGATAATTTGTACACGATTTGACTATAATTGAAAAGAGAATAAAATATTATTTAATAATTGTTAAGGAAAACTATAAATTGAATAAATTACTGAAAAATATGCTCATCTAAACTAGGGGTGGCAATTCTTGTTTGCGTGTCGGGTTCGTGTCATGTCAACTCATGAGTATCCGACTATATAGGTCAACACTAACCCGACATGTTTATTAAACAGATCGATATTCCTCAACTCTAACACGACCCATTTATTAAACAAGTCAGTCGTGTTGACCTATTTATTAGATTTTATCAAAATGAAAAAAAAAAATTATGAAAAAACAAACAAATAAATATTTTTAATATAAAATTCATAACTAACAAGTAACTGTATCACCAATAATCATTCAAAACTAAAGCATATCTCAATATCACAAATAATCAATCACATTATGTCAAAGAAATTAAACCACAACAACTAATAAGTTTATATACCTAGGGTATGAAGGGTATATTAGTAAAATGTTATTTAATTAAATGGGTCAAACGAGTTTCATAAGTTGAACACTAACCTAACTCATTTATTAAACAGGTTAGTTGTGTCAACCCGAATATGACACGAACCCATTAAGCCTTAACCCATAACCTTCTAATTTCGTTTTGTGTCGTGTCAGGTTTGCGGGTCGTGTCCAATTTTGCCACCCCTAATCTAAACACATAGAACAAGTGTGATTTGCTAATTTAAGATGAGAAAAGCTCATGAATATGTTGCAAGGAATGGCTTATAAAAAAGTAAAAAAGAAAATTATACTTCAACCTATGACATCTGTTCTTGATTATAGTTTTTTATCATCAGATCAAGACACAAATTAGTTTTTGGCATAGGTGGGGGATTAACCCCCAAATCTTTTATTCAACCATCAAAGGTTTTATCAGTTGAGTTAATTGAGAATGTGATAGTATTAACTAAGGAAGTAAATATTGTAGTTGTTTAGCCGAATTGGTGGTATGAACCATACAGAACATTAAATTGGTACTAATACTCTTCTAAAATGTACTGAATAAAATATCAGGCTATAGTGGATTGTACCGACTTATTACTAGTGGAGATATGGTGGTACCAACTCAATATTTAGAAAATGTATTGATATGGACCATATTGACTTGTTCTCCCATGGGAATATTGGGCTTTTGCCCTTATTTTGCAAAAATAACAGCAATATGTCCCTGTTTTGAAATTATTTAGGTTCGTGTTCCTATTTTGAAACTCGATTTTAACAAAATTGAGTTACAAGTGGAACTCGACATTAGCAATGTCGAGTTTTATGCATATTTTGTCACTTAATTTTTTTTTTTTTAAAAATTTAAGTGAAACTCGGCTTTTCTAAAGTCGAGTTTCAATTAAAAATTTACATATAACTCGATTTTAAGGATATCGAGTTTTATATTGAACTCGATTTTATTAAAATCGAGTTTCAAAAATAAAAACATAGACCTAAATAGTTTCAAAACAGGGACATATTATTGTTATTTTTGCAAAATAAAAGCAAAAGCGCAATATCCCATTCTCTCGCTAATAACAATTGTGTTGCCCTGAGATAAGGTCTTGTGGGACAATTATTTCCCTATAAATATTAAATTACAAGCAATTGCCTTCGCAGACTCTACACGATTGATATATTTATTCATATTGTCCTAAGTGGTGAGTCCTACTCCTACCCCTCTTGGAAATTTCAGTTAGAAGTTGAAAGTGGATGGTTCAACGAGAAAAAGGCTTTTTGGCCAATAGATTATAATTTGTTTAATGGGACTTGCTTTTTTTCTTTTTATAATTAGGTTAATGGGAGTTGTTGGGAGTTGATTTGGACTAGGAAATTTCAGTTAGAAGTTGAAAGTGGATAGTTCAACGAGAAAAAGGCTTTTTAGCCAATAGATTATAATTTGTTTAATGGGACTTTCTTTTTTTCTTTTTATAATTAGGTTAATGGGAGTTGATTTGGACTGACTTAACAGTTTTTTTTTTTTTTTTTTTTTTTTGAGAAGAAGGCAAGCGAGGACTGACTTAACAGTTAACACTAAAATGTCATCATTATCACCGTATTCATTGGTTTTGGTTTTTATTTAAGTAGAGTACTTTTTAATTCAGAGCAATAAGGGGCTATAATATATATATTATATCCTTTAAACTTTTGTTTACCAAACTTTCTACAAAAGCAAGTCAATGACAGAGTGTTAGTATCTTTAATCATTTGATTCATACCGACTTAACACTAAAATGTCACTACGATCACCGTATTCATTGGTTTTGATTTAAGTAGACTATCTTAATTTAGAGCAAAAAGGGGATCTACTACATATCCTTAAAAACTTTTGTTTACCAGACTTTCTAGAAAAGCAAGTCAATGGCAGAGTGTTAGTGTCCTTAATCACTTAAAATTTTGGTTAAATTACAAAGTCAATTCTTATCCTTTAAACCATATTCGATTTACTCCCTAATCTTTAACTTGTGTTAATTTGGTCCCTAACATTTTCAAGGTCATGTCAATTTAGTCCCTGTCGTTATCTTTTGAATGAAAAAAACTGATGTGTCAAACAGAATAATAAATTTTTTTTTTTATGCCAAATCAACTACTAATTGTACCTCCACGTCAAAATTAAAATGTTCACACGTGAAATAGTTTGGTGAAAATTCTGATTCATCCAAGATTTGTCCAGTACCATTAAATTCATATATTCAGCTTGAGTTCTCGCTTAGATACAAGTAACTCTCTCACTATTGGAAATTTTCATCACATGTTATGTGAAATCCACGTACAAGGCCTAATTATAAAAGATATATAAAACTTGTGAAGTATTTTTTTTTTTTTTTTTTATCACAAAAACTTGTAAAGTAATTATTCCTATGTCTACCTCCAGTATTAGGTCAAAATGGCCAAATACCACTTTTTTTTTTTATTATAATATTTTGCAATCTACCACTGTTTGCAAAATATTTAGCAATCTACCACTTTTTGAAACTTGATTGTATGAAAATCGAGTTTTTCATGGTCCTCGAGTTCAAGTACCATGAACTCGAATTACATAAAAAAATTTCAATTTTGATGGTACTCGAGTTCCATAAAGTCGAGTACTATGGAAAACTCGATTTTCACAAAATCAAGTTTTAAAAATGTGATAAATTGTTAAATATTTCACAAAGAATGGTACATCTATACATATTTTCACAAATAGTAGTATATGGTAATTTTGGCCTCCAGTATTATATGTTGGGTTTTCTTTATTTTCTTTGTTGGGTTTTGGGTTTTGTGCATTTGGGTGTAATGGGCAATTGGAAAATTCGAAGAATTTTCCGTCAACGACGAGCTTGAAGGTCACCTCCTAGAGTATACAACCACGTACCTCCTCCAAAATGGAAAGATGGTGTGCCTTTATGGGAAAAGAAATCCTGCAGTTTGGTTGGAACAATACATACACTATTATATGTCTTAGTCTTCTATCTGAAGAATGATAAAGTATTTTAAAAGTAGTTATTTTTGTTCCCATCTCTATCATCAACAAAGACCCATAGAAAACCAGTGAAACAACTCTGAAAATACCCAGCCAAACGCTACAAAAAAACCCAGCAAAACCCACTGCAGATATCACCAAAAAAGCCCCCATGTACCCAGAAAAATTCAATTAAAACCTCACTGCAAACATAACACAGGACACGAAATTCTTATCCAAACGCCATAGGAAACCAACCCAGAAAAATTCTCACAATACCTTTTGAAACAGAAAAACAACTCCAAAAACTAACCATAAGAACTCTCATGAAACACCCTGAAAAAGCCCAAAAAAACCAACCGAATCCCTCTGTAAAACCCAACCAACCTAGGAAATTTCACAACCAAAATCGACAATGAACCCAGAAACATTGCTCCTCCAAATACCAAAAACAATACAGAGAAAGAGAAGAGAAACAGAGGAAAGTAGTGATTGAGAAGCACCGCAACAGAGGCAACATCAACATTTCAAAGAGCATGAAGATTTAGGATCAGACAAATATTCCTAAACAAGAGAGAGGAAGTTAGGAGTTTTAATTTGGTTTTTTTTTTTTTTTTTTTTTTTTTAATATGATATGGCATACAAAATACATTTTTTAATTATTCAGTTTGACATATAAGCTTTTCCATCCAAAAATAACGACAAAAACTTAATTGACATTGCTTGGAAAAGGTTAGAGATTAAATTAAATATATATAGATAAGGACAAAGAGAGAGGAAGAAGAGTGACAAGGGAGGAACTTATCAAGAAAATTAAGCAAGGTTACAACATCCTCAAACTTTTGTCTTTACATAAACGTAGTCAGATATATTGTCTGCCAATATTATTAAAACACTAAAAATTGTAAATAGAGATATAGCGTTTGACTCATTTTGTCTATGACTGATGACAAAAAATTGTATTATTTTTGTGTAGTGTTTTTCACTTTACTCTATTGTCTCATAACTCGTAAGTAAGTTTTGGTCCAAGAGAGAGGGGGAGAGGAGATTAATCCTTATATCATATGTTACTTCTAATATTATCTTCTTATACTCACTATTTATTCTTTTAAAATGAAATTAATGATGAGATTAGCCAAAGATTAATAAGAAGAAAACTTCCGATTCAATTAAAATTTTTTTGACTAAAATATTATTTTTGTCCCGAAATTTTGTACGAATTTTATTTTTCATCCCTAAGGCTGTGTTTGTTTCGAGTGTATTGGAAATTGGGAAAATATTTTACATGAGGAAGAGTGTTTGGTTTGGATTGAAAATTCAGTCAACTCGAAAATGAACTGGTTTGACCGTAAAATAGGTGGGCCTGAAGTGTAAAATGGTTTACAATTTAGATTTATCTTCAAACCATTTCTTGTGTCTATCCAAACTAAGAGATAGAAAGAGAGAGAGCTTGAACCTGGGACCTAAAGCCTATTGTTGCCTGAAGCACGTCATCGCCTGAAGCCTACTGCCACCTGAAGCACATTGCCGCCGCCCTCTAGATCGAACTCTCGTCCTCTCGATCTCGACATTGCCGCCTACCTGAGATCGTCTCCTCCTTCACTCGATATCGTTGCCGCCGCCCTCTAGATTGATACACCCATGATCGATCTCATTGTCTTTGCCTAAAAATCATCATCGCTGCCTCTAGATCTACCCACCCATGACCAATCTTTGTCCCTTTCTTGATCTAACTCTCTCTTTCCCTTAGTCTCTCACTCGTTCTTCCTCCCTCACTTAGTTTGATTGAATTTTTGAGTTTAATGAAAGGTTTTGTTTTGATTTTTATTTCTTTAAGTTTATATATTGAAATTTTCTATTATAAAATTTGTTTGGAAGTTGAGAAAATGTGAGAAACTAGTAGAAAAATAACATTTTCATAATACAACCAAACACCCAAAAACATTTTCCAAAGAAATTTTCAAAATGCAACCAAATACTTGAAAATATTTTCCTTTCCCAAAAATATTTTCACCTGAAAATATTTTACACTTGGAAAATATTTTACATGTTGCCAAACGCAACCTAAAATTTAAAAAGTTCATTTGACACTCCTAAGAAACTATTAAAAATATTATACTTGTCAATTTTCAGTTTTATATAATTTTTAATTAATTTCCAAACTATAGTAAAAGGTTTTTATTTATTTATTTTTATTTTTATTTTTATATCCCTAAACTACTGATTTTTTTATTATTTATTTTTTATCCCTAATCTAGAATCAAAAGAAATCAGTTGTGACCGTTCTCACAAACACTATGACATTTTGACCATCAATAGCCCAACAGTACTGGACCCCATGACCTCGACGTAATTTTGAATGAACAAATGTCACTTGGTTAACACTTAAAAGATACCTCATCACAACATAATAACAAAATGACTTAAATCCAAACATTGTGGGGGTAAAATCAAAATTACCCCAAACATTAACCATTCAAATATTGCAATATAATATCCAATTTATTTATTGATGAAAATATATTAATTTATATGTAGATCAGTAGTAATATGCTTGCCAACGCATTAATACTGGAGATATGGTGGTACCAATTTATTATTCATAAAATGGGTTTTTTTTTTTTTAGAAGAATTCATAAAATATATCGATATAATTTTGTTTTCCCACAAATTGTGTTGCTCTAATAGATGATCTTCTGGGTCAGTTAATCCATGGTATGCACATGATTGATTTATTGTCCAAAGTGGTGGGTCCTAGCCCCCTTGGAATTTTCAGTGCCATGGTGAAAGTGGATTGGCTAACGAAAAAAGGTTTTTTTTTTTTTTTTTCATTAATTGATTGTAAATGGTTAATGGAGTTGTAGGGAGTTGATTTGAGAGGACTTTACATTGACGTGGAAACTTACCAAGAAAATTGAGTAGGGGTTTCATTACATTCACAAAAACTTTTGTCAAGAGGACTTGCAGAAAAACTAGGTAATATTGCCTTTAAAGTCTATACATTATCTGTCAAGATTAAGGCACTAAAATTTGTAGACAAAGATAGAATTTGAATTATTCTTTCTATTATTGTTTGTTGACTCAAATTTGTATATATATTTTTTGTAGTGTTGTTCACTTTCCTCCAATATCATCTTCTTACAATTTACCATTTATTCTTTTTAGATGAAATGATAAGACTGCTGAAAGATTAGTAAGATGAAATTTTCTAAGCTGATATTCTTTTTTAATATGCTATTTGCTTTTGCTGGATTGAGATTTTCATAAATAATAGCTTACATATGATGTTCCTCAACATTTTTAACCTGCCTTAGATGGGAATTTGGTAGATAAGGTGATTTAAGTAATAATTATGGTGCATGGGGTAGTTTACTGGGATATAAAACATACCAATTCCTTAACCAACATGTTGTCTTGGCAAACCATCAGCAGCAGAATTTTTAAAATAAAAAAATCTTAAAGATGGTTGCAGGCTTGCAGCTTAATAGGTTAGCATGTATTTACTGGTATGTCCATAACATTCATGATTTTAATCCCCCCTACGTCTCCCTCTCTGTAACTATCAAATTACCAGAAAAAAAAATTATAAAGATGGTTGTATTATAAGATTTTGTAATGCATCTTCATATATCATGTATAATATATAAGTTAAAACCCTAAAAATATAATAAAATCTAAAACAAAAAATTCTAGAATAATTATATATTTATTACATGTAGCAAAAGTATTTTCCATTAGCTAGCTATGTTTTAAAATTTTATCAATTAAGCGATTACATTCAACCTAGTCAAACAAATTTAGGTGTTCTGTATTCTATCATATGATCTTGACAAAGTGAGCAAATTGCAAAAGTAGAACCTATGTGAAATGATAATTGTGTGTAAAGTATGGCTTTTAATCTATTTAGGTTTCATTAGTGCAAAAAATCTCAACGCTAACTATAGTAAGCCCCTTGAATTACTAATTTTCAAAAAATCATTACTAGGAGAACTACTATCATTTTATTTGAGAAAACATTTTATTTGATATTCCTAATGCCTATTGTCATTGTCAAGAGTTTTGTAACTCGATGGTATAACTTTTTCTTCTTTACTGGTAGAACTACAGTTCAAATCTCTCACCTCTGATTGTTGTAACTTTCAAATTATTTATAAAAAAAAAAGGAAAAAAAAAAGAGTTTACATTCATTACTTCGATTTACCAAATGTAATGATCTTTATGTGGTAATTTCGCCAAATTTTCACCAATTTTTTTGCATTGTTTTCAAATTGCAAATGCAACTACATTCATTGATTCACGACTTGGTCCTCTTGTAAAATATGAGGAACTATCTTTGTTTGAATATTCTTCTCTTGTAATTATTTGCTAACAAGAATTCGGAAAGGTCCTCTAATAGAAAACAAGGGACCATCTCCATTTTAATGTTCTGATTCTCATGTAATTATTTCTTAACGGTTGCGTTTTAAAACTTGAATTTGGATAAGGTTTTTTTTTTTTTTTTTTGAGTTCCAACCTATGATGTCCAACTAAGACATACTAATTGATTTTTGGTGTAGGTAGGAATCAAACTTTAGATCTCTTATTCAACTATAATAGACTTTACTAATTAAGCTAACTGAAACTCACAATTTGAGCTAACTAGAACCCGGTAGCTAAAAATAAATGAATAATAATCGAATAAGTTATTTTATGACAGACATTGATATAGGTTCTGCAACTTTTTACTACAATTCAGCCATAAAATAGTGGTAATAAAAAAGGGCATTCTATCTCTCACAAACATTGAAGCACCTTACCTCCTAGCAAGTTCCACATTGTGTCCAAATTTCTATGATTTTGTACCATTGGAACCAAAACTATTCTGCAAATTAATACAAAATTGTTTTAAATCTTTTGATTAGGTCCTCTCATTAAATATGAGGGCCCCTTTTCCGTTGAAAGCTCTACCTCTCATGTAATTATTTGCTATCAACAATTTGGAAATTGGTTACCAATTTTAACTACCCATGATTCAATTTTCCATCTTCTACACCTGACAAATCTGTCCATTCATAGTCCCTCCAAACCGATTACGACAATGGAAGAATCTCCTAAAGTGCAAGGAGGTTCTCATTGGATGTATGGAAATTAAAGGGGAAACTTACCAAGAAAAATGAGGATTTCTAGAAGACTTGTAGAAAAGCTAGTTAATATGGTCTTTAGCTTGGTGGAAAATTGTGGATTTCAAATTTTAAATACTTTTCTTAATCAATGACATTCAATCTGGTTAAACAAAATGGGAGGAGAATTTAGTTGCTCTCTAATATGATCTTGACAAAGTGAGCAAATTGCAAAAGTAGAACTTACGTGAAATGATAATTGAGTGTAAGAGTATGGCTTAAAAAGTTTTAGGCTTCATTAGTGCTAAAAATCTCGACTCTAACTACAGCAAACGCCTTTAATTACTAAATAAGCAAATTCATTACTAAAAGGGTTTGTTGATATGGTGTTTGTCACCTTGGGAAAATAAAAAAGTTGCCACTAATATCACTTCGAATAAAAACGAGATTGTTTTAGTCTTTTGTAAAAACATTTTATTTGGCATTTCTAATACTCACCTTCATTGTCAAAGGTATTTTAACTCAGTGGCATAACTTTTTCCTCTTTATTAGGAGAACTAGAGTTCAAATCTCTCTTTTCCAATTATTGTAATTATTGAAGTATTAAAAAGAAAAAAGGAAAAAAGAAGAAGAAGAAAAGAGTCTACATTTGTATTTTGCATTGTCTCGAATGTCTAATTGCGAATACAACGACATTCATTGATTCACGACTAGGTCCTTTCATAGAATATGAGGAACCATCTTCATTTGAATATTCTTCTAGTCTACATTCGTTGAGAAGAAAAAAAGAACAGAGTCTACATTCGTTACTTTGATTTACCAAATGATAATGACCTTAACGTGGTATCAAATTCTGCATTGTCTCAAATGTCTAATTGCGAATACAATAACATTCATTGATTCATGACTAGGTCCTCTCATAGAATATGAGGAACCATCCTCATTTGAATATTCTTCTCTTCTAATTATTTGCTAACAAGAATTCAGAAATGTCCTCTGATTCTCATGTAACTATTTCCTAACAAGAATTTGGAAAATTGGTGCAGGAGTTTATATCAAATTAAAGGCCTTAGGACTCAAATTTCCGTCTTCTACACTTCAAGATGACAAATTCCAGCCCATCCATTGGTCCCTCCAAATGCAAAGTATGATCTATAGATAAGGACAAAGAGAGAGGAAGAAGGTTGACAAGGGAGGAACTTACCAAGAAATTAAGCAAGATTTCAACATCCTCAAAACTTTTGTCTTTACTTAAACCTAGTCAATATATTGTCTGCCAAGATTATTAAGGCACTGAAAATTGTAGATAAAAATATAGCATTTGACTCATTTTGTCTATGATTGATGACTAAAAATTGTATTAATTTTGTGTAGTGTCTTCCACTTTACTCTGTTGTTTCGTAAGCAAGTTCTGGTCCAAGGGAAAGGGGAAGAGAAGATTTATCCACATGTTACTTTTAATATTATCTTCTTAAAGTCACTATTTATTCTTTTAAAATGAAATTCCTGATGGGATTATGAAAAGATTAATCAAAAGAAAACTCCCTATTCTATTAAAATTTTTTGGCTAAAATATTATTTTTATCTCTAAATTTTACCTGGATTTTGTTTTTTTTCTCTAAACTTTAAAAAGTTCATTTCTCACTCCTCCTAAACTATTAAAAATATTATACTTGTCAATTTCCAGTTTTAAGGGTTCATTTTAAAATCCCAAACTATCGTAAAAAGTTTTTTTCTTTTTTCTCTAAACTATTGAAAAATTTCTTTATTTATATGAACTTTAGGTTCAAAAGCAATCTTTTTGCCATTTTATTTATTATTATTTTTTTTTTGGTAAACTGGAATTGTATTAAACTAACAAGGCAAAGAACAATCAGGACAGAGTCTGTTACACCATCTACCACTACGGTCAGCCTCAACAGAGGATAATAAGCTAACAGGAGGAGCAGAAAATAAAATAAAATCTAAAGACTGAGAATGGCCAGAATTTGCTAACCAATCTGCGCATATATTCGCCTCGCGATAGACATGATTTATACGGACTTGAGGAATCTGCAGAATCAGCTGTTTGCAGTCTTCAAAAATGGGCGAGATCACTGAATTTCTATGAGAAGGGCTGTTCAAAGCATCCACCAATGCCTTAGCATCAATCTCAACAATGATAGCAGAAAAATTTCGTTGAAGACATAGCATCAAGCCATCCCGCAGCGCCCAGACTTCAGCCGTGAAGCTGTTAGCACTTCCCAATTTTCTAGCAAAACCAACCACCCAATTACCCAAACTATCTCTGATCACTCCTCCTCCTGCTGCTGATCCTAAAGGAGCATTCCAAGATCCATCCGTATTGAGTTTCAGCCATCCCTGATCCGGTTTCTCCCACCTAATACGTTTAATCACCATCCGCTTATGACGTCTAGGTTGGGCTGCACACAAGAAGAATTCCGAAGCTAGCAGAGCAATAGTCTTGCCTAGATTCGGATTATGCCCCCTGTTTGTAAAAACACATTGGTTTCGCTGCTTCCACACCAACCAGATAATAAAAGAAAATAGAACATTCCAAGGGATGCCCACAGAATTTTGGTTTGATTTGAGTCTGCAATTAGAGGTTAACCAATCTCTGATGTCTTGGGAGAAAAAATTGGAGTATAAACATTGAGATCCCAACTGGTACCAAATAGGTCTCACCAAGTTGCAATCTCGGAGAGCATGTAAGATCGACTCAGCCTCTATATGACACAGCGGACAGGTGGTTTCAAGCGGAATTCCTTTGTTGGCTAAGCATTCCCTAACACCGATGCTTTGCTTCATACACTTCCAGATAAAAATTTGAATTCTAGGCAAGGTGACCAACTTCCAAATCCAAGAACCAGCTGAAGAAACATTACTTGAGGAATTAATAGCAAGGCAGTAGGCATTTCTCATATCAAAATCACCTCTAGGAGAGAATTTCCAGGCCAGCTTGTCACTGCACCTGGCCACCAAAGGAAAGGGGACAGCTAGAATATCCGCTTTAACTTCGAGGGGAAACTCAAAAAGGATCTTAGTCCAGTCCCATCCAGCTGAAGAGTGAACATCTTTGAC